>NC_086111.1:69121402-69421402 GCF_963921235.1 Mobula hypostoma
GCGGCCTGCAAATAAGGGGCTTCCGGATTGGTTGCGACTGGCTTTGTGACCTTGGACTCACTTTTGTGAACTTCAGTAATGAATGATATTTGCTTACATCTATTGTTCGAACAAATTGTTTTTTCTTCTCTACACATCAGATGTTTGACAGTCTTTTCTAATGGATTCTGTTGGATTTCTTTGTTTTGTGGCTGCCTGTAAGGAGGCAAATCTCGAAGTTGTATATAGTATACATACTTTGATAATAAGTATACTTTGAACTTCAAACACGTACGTCAAAACTTACAGTGAAAAGTGTCATTCGCACTAACAACAAGCACAGTCTAAGGATGTGCTGGGGGCAGCCCGCAAGTGTTGCCACACATTCTGGTGCCAACATAGTATACCCATAATGCTCAGCAGAACAACAAAACAGAGCATACAAGTAAAAAAAGTAGCAACTGCAAAGCCCATTCCTCTCTGCCATCCACCCACCCAAATACACAGTCCTTTAACTCTAGATCAGGCCATCTCCTTTGGCCTCCTTCGTAGATATTGGTCTTTGAAGATCAAAAAAATTGTAGATGTCTGTTATCTGAAATGGAAATAGCTAGAAAACTCAGCTGGTCAGGCAGCATTAATGGACAGGGACACAGTTCATGTTTCTGGTCAAAGGTTTTGAGAAATTCTGTAGTTGTTATTATCCTCAAACAATTTCCTTCTGGCCCAGAATAGCACTGTTTCCTTCAGTCAGTCTTTAAATTTCTGGCATGAGGTGTTTGTATTTCTCTCAGTTTTTCAACCCAGACCTTCCTTAGGGATTCATTGTTGACTTGCTATCGATCACCACAGTATCCTGGTCTTTGTATGGAGGGGCTTGACAGATGCAATCCATCTGTATTTAGAGACCTTATCTTTCAACTGGTTCACAATTTCATTGTGTCTCTTCATGTGGGTTTTATTGACACTCATGCATGTACCTGATACATGAGCCAAGATTCACACTGTCTGGAGATTTGAGGCTAGTTATTCTGCCCTTAGCTTCTTCTGCACCCTTATGGATAAAGACTACAATTTAATATGAACTGATTGCCTTTCTAATTATTCTCATTGCCCATGAGATCTAGAATCTGTCATAGAGTCATAGAACATTACAGCACAGAATCTGGTTTTTCAGCCCATCTAGACCATGCCGAACTATTAATCTGCCTAGTCGCATCGACTTGTACCCAGAACATTGTGCTCCCTACCTCTCCCATCCACGTACCTATCCAGATTTCTCTAAAATAGAACCCTCATCCACTAGTTCTGATGGCAGCAAGAGCAACCTCATGCCTTCTTTTAGCCCTCCTGGTTTCGTATATTCCTGAAGTACCTCATTTGCTCTTTTCTGCCTATACTTGCTACGCTCCTCCTTTGATCAAAGAACTGTTGGAGCATTAACGTGATTGATTAATGCAATTTTGGACACTTCTGTGGCACTAAGTCATTTTATCTCCAGGGAACAAACAAATCTTCAGAAACTCAGTCTTATGAAGTTTCTTGAGTGACTTCAGGTTGGTGACTGTTCTTACAGTTCTCTTTGGTAATCTCTATCTGGAGGTTGGAATGGGATTAATTTACCTACTCTTGTATCCTTTGTATTTCTTTTCAAGTTCTAGCAGGACTTTGAGTCCACCACTGAGAACATCTACAGGAAACGCCGTCACAGGACAGCAACATCCATCATCAGGGACTCTCATCCACCAGATCAGGATCTCTTCTTGCTGCTGTCATCGGGAAGAAGCCTCAGGACTCGCACCACCAGGTTCAGGAACAGTTATTACCTCTCAACCATCAGGCTCTTGAACCGAAGAGGATAACTTCACTCAACTTCACTCACCCTAACCTATGGACTCACTTTCAAGGACTCTTCATCTCATGCTCTTGATATTTATTGCTTATTAATTATTCTTTATTGTCACCAAACAATTGATACTAGGACGTACAATCATCACAGCGATATTTGATTCCGCGCTTCGCGCTCCCTGGAGTACAAATCGATAGTAAATATTAAAAATTTAAATTATAAATCATAAATATAAAATAGAAAAGGGAAAGTAAGGTAATGCAAAAAAACCTGAGAGACAGGTCCGGATATTTGGAGGGTATGGCCCAGATCCGGGTCAGGATCCGTTCAGCAGTCTTAACACAGTTGGAAAGAAGCTGCTCCCAGATCTGGCCGTACGAGTCTTCAAGCTCCTGGGCCTTATCCCGGAGGGAAGAGGGACGAAAAGTGTGATGGCTGGGTGGGTCGTGTCCTTGATTATCCTGGCAGCACGGCTCCGACAGCGTGCGGTGTAAAGTGAGTCCAAGGACGGAAGATTGGTTTGCATGATGTGCTGGACTGTGTTCACGATCTTCTGCAGCTTCTTTTGGTCTTGGACAGGACAACTTCCATACCAGGTTGTGATGCACCCCAGGAGAATGCTTTCTATGGTGCATCTATAAAAATTAGTGAGGGTTTTAGGGGACAGGCCAAATTTCTTTAGCTTTCTCAGGAAGTAAAGGCGCTGGTGGGCCTTCTTGGCAGTGGACTCTGCTTGGTTGGACCAAGTCAGGTCATTTGTGATATTGACCCCGAGGAACTTAAAGCTTTTGACCTGTTTCACTTGCGCACCACCGATGTAAATTGGGTCGTGCGGCCCGCTACTCCTTCTGAAGTCAACAACCAATTCCTTCGTCTTGCTGACGTTGAGGGATAGGTTATCGTCTTTGCACCATGCCACCAGGTTCTTAATTTCCTCTCTGTACTCAAACTCATTATTACCCGAGATACGGCCTACAATTGTGGTGTCATCAGCAAACTTATATATTGAGTTTGATGGAAACATGGCTATGCAAACAATTATTATTGTTTGTAGGAAGAGGTGCAGTCGACGTTTCAGGCCGAGACCCTTCGTCAGGACTAACTGAAGGAAGAGTGAGTAAAGGATTTGAAAGTTGGAGGGGGAGGGGGAGATCCAAAATGATAGGAGAAGACAGGAGGGGGAGGGATGGAGCCAAGAGCTGGACAGGTGATAGGCAAAAGGGATACGAGAGGATCATGGGACAGGAGGTCCGGGAAGAAAGACGGGGGGGGGGGGGACCCAGAGTCTTTCTTTTTTGCCTATCACCTGTCCAGTTCTTGGCTCCATCCCTCCCCCTCCTGGCTTCTCCTATCATTTTGGATCTCCCCCTCCCCCTCCAACTTTCAAATCCCTTACTCACTCTTCCTTCAGTTAGTCCTGACGAAGGGTCTCGGCCCGAAACATCGACTGTACCTCTTCCTACAGATGCTGCCTGGCCTGCTGCGTTCACCAGCAACTTTGATGTGTGTTGCTTGAATTTCCAGCATCTGCAGAATTCCTGTTTGAATTATTATTGTTTCTTCTTTTTGAACTTACACAGTACGTTGTTTTTTTGCAAACAGGTTGAATGCCCAAGTTGGAATGCTCTTCCATTGACTGTGGTATGGATATTATTGCGTTAAGGATTTACTGAGTATACCCACAAGAAGATGAGTATCAGGTTGTATATGGTGACATATATGTACTTTGATAATGAATTTACTTTGAACGTTGACTGTTGGCCGTGATGTAGACTGTCCTGGGTCTGGAGGCCCAAATGGGTGTGTGAGTCATTGGGACTGGTGGGAGGGGGCTCGTTACGCTGCTTGTGTTGTTCTGTGGAACACTGTGGGCGTGCTGTCTCTGCGGCGGAACGTTCAGTGGTATCTGCCCTCTGCGTCATCCTTAGCTGTGTTGGTTGTTAACGTAAATGATGTATTTCACTGTTTGTTTCAACGCACATGTGATAAATAAATCTGAATTGAGAGCTGCAGAATTCTCTTGTGCATCCAGTTGTAATTTCAGACCAGTTTCTTTAATACAAACAAAGACAGTACAACGCAGGACCACTGTGTCCGTGATAGCCATGAGGCCATTCTAACTCATGCTCCTACAGTACCATGCAAACGTTTTAGACACGTATACATAGCCAGGGTGCCTATGACTTTTGCACAGTACTGTAGTAATTTTATGTATTGCACTGTACTGCGGCCACAAAAAAAACAATTTCATAACATAAGTGAGTGATGATAAACTTGTTTCTGATATGGGTCCCTATTGTGAACTGAGAGATGGAATGAGGCAGGGAGCGGGGAATCATGGTTGGGAAAAGGGGAAGGGAGAGGGGAGGGAACAGAGAGCACCAGAGAGACATTCTGTCGTGATCAATAAACCAATTGTTTGGAATCAAATGTCCTTGCCTGGTGACTCAGTGCTGGGTGTGTCACCACTCCCCACCCAACCCCCCCCACTGACCCCTGGTGCTTCTTCTCTGTCAGGTCAGCCGTCCCACACCCCTTCCACGGCCTGCCACCCTGCCACCCTGCCATTCCCAACATCCTTTGCTCCTGCTACAAGCTCGCTCTCCCTCCACTCCACATTGACAAACACAGTACTGCGGAAAAGTCTTGGACACTCTAGCTATATAAATGCGACCAAGACTCTTGCAAAGTGGTGTACGTGCACGTGATCTATACCCCTTTATTTCCCGCCTGTTGCTACATATGTCTAAGTGCTCTTAAACAGCACTATAGTATCTTAAACACGGGAAACTCTGCAGGTGCTGGAAATCCGGGGCAACACACACACAAAATGCTGGAGGAACTCAGCAGGTCAGGCAGCGTCTGTGGAAATTAATAAACAGTCCATGTTTTGGGCTGAGACCCTTCTTCGGGACCCTTCCGCTTCCGCCACTTCTTCTGAAGAACGTGCACCTAACACTCGTTTGGTGTTTTTTTTTAACTGCTTCACAAGTCACTTTTAAACCTCCTAATTGTTCACCTTAAACCTATGCCCTTTAGTATTTGACTTTTACATTCGGAGGCTGACTGGATATCCTGTCTATAATTTTATTTACTTCTATCATGTTGCCTCACCGATTCCAGTGTTCCAGAGAAAACTATCCAAATTTATCTGACCTCTCCTTAAGGTTAGGAGCCACTTCCCGGTCAAAAGCATTGCTATTCTGTTTTCATTCTTAAACTCAGCATGACCGTATCTCTCTTACTGACAGAACCCACCCTTCATGGTAAAGGACGATTGGAAAACTTCGCAGATAAATCCATTTTCACTTTCCATCTAGAAAGTGCTTTTGCCTTTTGCAGAGTGATGTTAAGTTGCTTGGAAATCTCCGTAGTATCAACAAGAGAGTCTTCAGAGACCTCGGATGGAGCGGAGGTGCTCGACGAAGCAGTCCCCCAATCTGCGTTGGGTTTCACCGATGTAGAGGAGGCCGCACCGGGAGCACCGGATGCAACAGATGACCCCAACAGACTCACAAGTGAAGTGTTGCCTCACCTGGAAGGACTGTTTGGGGCCCTGAATGGTGGCGAGAGAGGAGGTGTAGGGACAGGTGTAGCTCTTACGCTTACAGGGATAAATGCCGGGTGGGAGATCCATGGGGAGGGACGTGTGGATCAGGGAGTCGCAAAAAGAACGATCCCTGCGGAAAGCAGAGAGGGGTAGAGAGGGAAAGGTGTGCTTACTGGTGGGGTCCTGCTGAAGGTGGTGGAAGTTGCGGAGGATAATGTGCTGGATCCGGAGGATGGTGGGGTGGTAGGTGAGGACAAGGGGAACTCTGTCCCTGTTGTGGTGACTGGAGGATGGGGTGAGGGCCGAAGTGCGGGAAATAGAGGAGATGCGGGTGAGGGCATCATTGATGACGGCAGAAGGGAAACCACGATCCTTAAAGAAAGAGGACATTTGAGATGTCCTGGAATGGAATGCCTCATCCTGGGAGCAGATGTGGTGGAGATGGAGGAACTGGGAATAGGGAATAGCATTTTCTCTTCGCTCCATCCGCCACAACAGACAGGATCTCCCGGTTGCCTCCCGCTTCAACTCTGCTTCCCATTCCAATTCAGATATGTCCATTCATGGCCGCCTCTACTGCCATGATGAGGCCAAACTCAGGTTGGAGGAGCAACACTTCGTATACCGTCTGGGTAGTCTCCAGCCCCTGGGCATGAACACTGAATTCTCCAACTTCTGGTAATTCCCTCCCCCTCCCGTCCCCCATCCTAGTTTCACTCTTCCCCCTCCTCCAGCTGCCGATCACCTCCCTTATGTTTCCGCCTCCTTCTACTACCCATTGTGTTTTCCCCTATTCCTTCTTCACCTTTCCTGCCTATCCCCTCCCTGCCTCCCCTCCCCCACCCCTTTATCTTTCCCCTTACTGGTTTTTCACCTGGAACCTACCAGCCTTCTCCTTCCCACCCTCCCCCCACCTTCTTTATAGGGCCTCTGCCCCTTCCCCCTACAGTCCTGAAGAAGGGTTCCGGCCCGAAACATTGACTGATCGTTTACACGGATGCTGCCCGACCTGCTGAGTTCCTTTCTTGTTGCTTGTTGCTTTCTTAGGTAAGGTTCCCAAAGCTGATCTCAAAAAGTCCAAATGTGATTTAACCAACGCCTTATAATGTCATAGAGTCATAAAAAAGTACAGCAGAGAAACAAGCCATTCCGCCCATCTAGTCCATGATGAAACCATTTAAACTGCCTACCTCCATCGACTTGCACCAGGACCATAGCCCTCCATATCCCTAATATCTGTGCATCTATCTCCATCTACCTAAAGTCTCAGCATTATTCATTGCTTTTGATTTAGAAGATCTTCAAAGTGCTCCCTCCATCTAGAATTGATGTCAGCATTGCTCTTCAGGATGGTTGAACTATCTTTGCCTTTGGGAGGGGCTTGACCGTGCGTGGATGGGCCAAAATTAGCATTAATTGTGTTGCAAAAGTCTTGAGTGTCGTTGGTGTCTGCTAGTTGTTGGATTTCCTGAGCATTCTTCCTCCACCATTGGTTTTTCAGGTTTCGGGTGCTCTTCTGGACTGCAGCCTTGCATTCCTGATGGTGCTGACATCAATTCTAGATGGAGGGAGCACTTTGAAGATCTTCTAAATCAAACTGTCTCATTTGACAGGAATGTGATTAACAACATTCCAAAACAGCTCGTTGACGACTCCCTAAGCAAAATACCAACACTTGAGGAAGTCAAGGAAGCTATCAAAGCCTTGAAAAACAACAAGGCTGCTGGACTCGATGGAATACCAGCCGAGGTCTACAAAATTGGAGATAACCCGCTTCATTATCAACTGCATCAACTTCTCATCAAGATCTGGATAAATGAAGATGTACCAGCAGTCTTTAGAGACTCAGCAATCATTACCATCTACAAAAAGAAAGGCGATCGATCCGAATGCGGAAATTATCGTGGAATTTCCCTGTTAGCAACAGCAGGAAAGATCCTCACCCGCATCATGAACAACCGGCTCAAGACTTTAACTGAGAAGATTCTTCCAGAGACACAAGCTGGTTTTAGACCATCACGTGGAGCAATTGACATGATCTTCACAATGCGACAACTACAAGAAAAATGTCGTGAACAACTTCAATCTTTGTACATGGCATTCAATGACCTCACCAAAGCCTTTGACTCGGTGTCAAGGGAACTCCTATGGGATGTCCTATCCACCTATGGATGCCCTGAAAAGTACATTCGAATCCTCAGACTCCTCCATGATGGCATACTTGTCACAGTCATGGTCAGCAACAGTAACTGTGAGTCTTCTCAAGTTAGATCAGGAGTAAAACAGGGATGCGTGATTGCCCCAACTTTGTTCACCATCTTCATTGCGACAATCATTCACATTATCAAGGATGACCTACCCCCAGGAATCAAAATGGTCTACAGAACAGATGGCAGACTTTTCAATCTTGCCCGTCTCAAATCCAAAACGAAGACATCCATGAGTTCCCTCATCGAGTTCCAATACGCAGATGACAACAATGTTGCAGCTCTTTCAGAAAACCACCTATAACAGATTCTGACTGCCTTCAACCGTGCATACACGAAACTGTCATGGTCCGGTCCGCGAAGTCTGTATTCCGGTTCACAGTCCGGTCCATCGACCCTTGCTCCAGGTTTTCCTGTTTACCCTGTTTCTGTCCTTGTTGAGCTCTAATTGAGGCAGCTGACGCTAGTTGGGGCTGGCTGCATAAAATCTTCAGAGACCAGGGTGTGGCTGCTGGATTGTTCTTGTCCTTACTCCTTGTATCCCTTCCCCTGCCTTTTGTTTCCTCGCCTGAAGCCCTGCCTTGTCTTGCCAGTAACTTTTGCCTCACCTGAAGTTCTTGTCTCGCCTTGCATTGCCTGAAGCCTTGCCATGTCTTGCTGGTAACTCTCGCCTCGTCTCGCCTGCAGTCTTGTCCTGGAGCCACCCTATACCTAGCTCCCTTCCTGTCCCTTGCCTCTGCCCAGGTAAGCCAGGCTGTCTTGCCATTACCTAGGGTTAGTTCTGTCCCTTCCTGTCCCTTGCCTCCACCCAGGTAAGCCAGGCTGTCTTGCCGTTACCTGGGGTTGGTTCTGTCCCTTCCTGTCCCATGCCTCTGTCGGGTGGTTATCCGCACCCTGCCCAGGAGGAGCCTGTCTAGCCTCAAGCCTGAAGACTCCAGCCTCCTGCCTCCTGCCAAGCCTCACCTCTAGTCTCTAGCCTCTAGCCTCCCGCCAATCCTCACCTCAAATCTCTAGCCTCTAGCCTGAAGACTCCAGCCTCCTGCCTCCTGCCAAGCCTCGTCCTTGCCTAGTTCTGGGGTCCGAGCCAGAGGCAAGACCCAGGTTCTGGTTCCTTGTCTGGTCTCTGGCTCAGAGTCCAAGCCCGGGCTCCTAGCTCTCTTGTCCAGTCCTGTTCCAGGTTCCCGGTTTTCCTGTCCATGTCCTTGCCCTCACCCTGTATCCTAGTCCTGTCCCTAGTACTTCAGTGTCTGTGTCTTGCACTTGGGTCCATTCCCTGCCACCACCTTATGACAGAAACTTGGACTTACTATCAATTCCAAGAAGACTCAGATCATCTATCAACTGTCACCAAATGAGACAAATCGGATAGAACCATCATTTCAACTTGGCGAAACAACCCTGGAAAATGTGGACCACTTTCCGTATCTTGGAAGTCACCTCTCCTCCAATGTCAACCTTAATGATGAGATCTAACATCGTCTTAAATGCGCTGGAACAGCTTTTGGACATCTCCAAACAAGAGTCTTTCATGATTGTGACATCTGAACAGACACCAAAATGTTAGTGTACAAAGCACTGGTAATCCCAACACTCCTGTATGCATCAGAAACCTGGACAACATACCGACGACATCTGAAGGCACTTGAAAAGTTCCATCAACGCTGTCTTCGAAACATCTTAAGTATCAGCTGGGAAGATAGAAGAACCAACTTTAGTGTGCTAAATGAAGCAAAAACAACAAGCAATGAAGCCTACGTCATCAAGAACCAACTAAGATGGAACGGTCATGTTGTTCGGATGAAAGACAAACGTCTGCTGAAACAAATCTTCTACTCCCAGCTTAAAGAAAGCAAACGTAAAAGAGGCGGACAACAGAAGAGATTCAAAGACATCTTAAAAGCCAACTTGAAGACATGTAACAACGGCATCAATAATTGGGAAACCAATGCCAAGGACAGGAAACTCTGGTAAGCCATCATCCAAGAAGGAACAGCAACTTTTGAAGCCAACAGATGTGCAGAATGAGAAGAAAAGAGAAGAAAATGGAAAGAGAGGCAGCAACAACCAAAGCCCAATCTGCCATCTGGAACTACCTGTCCTGAATGCAGAAGAACTTTCAAAGCCAAGATTGGACTCATAAGCCACTTGGGAGCCCTTAAGTAGATCAACAGAATGAAGACCATCATCCTCAACCTCGAGGGACAGCCACGACGATTCATTGCTTTTATATTCAGTCCTCTCAAAATGAATGCTAACTTTGCATTTGCTTTCTTTACTAGCGATTCACAGCTTGCACCAACTAATCTATTTCCATGACTGTCAATGTCCAGTGTCCAACCCCTGTGCAAACAGCATGCCTTGAGGTCTAATAAGGCATGTAATATATTGTGTCTAGTCCTCCCCAGCAGTTTTGGATTGAGAAAAAAAATTGCTAATCCTAAAGGATAGGTACAACAGGGCAGCTGCGATTATGTGTCTACCACACTGGAAACAGTAAGCTGTCACTGATATCACTTCACAGTCATTACTTATCAGCCTCATTTTATCCAGAAAGGCTTGCCAAAAGAGCGTTCATCACCTCAGGTTTATTGTTGAAACTGCTTGATGAAGGATCATTAATTTTCTTAATGGCTTTGTTCAGTCTGGAGTACTGTGTGCAGTTCTGATCACCACAAGACTGGAAGAATGGGAAGAGAGGAGGTTCATCAGGACGTTGCCTGGATTAGAGAGTACTTTCTCTAAGAGGAGGCTGGAGAAGCCTAGATTATTTTCTCTGGGGTGTCAGAGTCAGAGAGGCCAATCTGACTGATCTACACAAAATTGTGAGAGGCATAGTTAGAGCAGCTAATCACAATGACTTTCCTAGGACGGATATGTCAAATGCCAGATCAAGTGGGATCTCCCAGCAGATACCCATTTTAATTCCACTTCCCATTCCCATTCCGATATGTCCATCCATGGCCTCCTCCACTGTCACGATGGGGCCACACTTGGGTTAGACGAACGACACCTTATATTCCGTTTGGATAGCTCCAACCAGATGGCATGAACATCGATTTCTCAAACTTCCAGTAATGCCCCCAACACTCCGACCCCCTACTTCTCCATTTCCCGTCCCCTTTTCCCTCTGTCACCTCATCTCACCAATCAACTTCCCAGCTCTTCACTTCATCCCTCCCCCTCCAGGTTTCACCCATCACCTGGTGGTTCTCCCTCCTCCCCCCCCCACTTTTAAATCTACTCTTCAGCCTTTTTATCTCCAGTCCTGCTGAAGGGTTTCAGCCCGAAACGTCGACAATACTCTTGTCCATAGATGCTGCCTGGCCTGCTGAGTTCCTCCAGCATTTTGTGTGTGTTGTCAAATACTATCTTAATTTTAGGAATAGCATTCCTCAAAGGCATAACATTCCTTACTGGCATAGCATTAAGATGAGATGGTGAAAGCTTAATGGATAAAGTTAAAGGATTGTAAAGATTAGCCTTATTTGTCATCTGTAGATCAAAGCGACAGTGAAATGTGTCTTGTGCCTTTTACTTCAATGACCAACACAGTCTGAAGATGTGCTGAGCGCAGTCCATAAGTGTCACCATGCTTCTGGTGCCTACATAGTATGCCCCCAACTTCCTAACTCTAACCTGTACGTCTTTGGAATGCGGAAGGAAACCGGAGCACCTGGAGGAAACCCACATGGTCATGGCGAGAACCATAAGGCTGTAAGATACAGGAGCAGGATTAGGCCATTTGGCCCATTGATCCAGCTCCGCCATTCCATCATGGCTGATCCATTTCTCCCTCTCAACCCCAATCTCCACTAACCCTTCATGCCCTGACTAATCGAGAGTCTATCAGCCTCTGCCTTAAATATGCCAAATGACTTGGCTTCCATAGCCGCCTGTGGAAACGAATTCCATCAATTCACCACTCTCTGGCTAGAGAAATTCCTCTTCATCTCCATTCTAATAACTCCTCGACTTATTTCCTGGCATAATTTACATATTACTATTTAATTATTTATGGTTTTATTACTATTTAATTATTCATGGTGCAACTGTAATGAAAACCAATTTCCCCTGGGATCAATAAAGTATGACTATGACTATGGCTATGACTAAATGGACTTTGCTCTGAGGTTGTGTCCTGCAGCACAGTCTCGATGGGCTGAATGGCTTAATTCTGCTCCTATATCTTATAGTCTTATGGACCCACACCGCCAGCTTGATGAATAGTTATTACCCTTCAACCATCAAGCTCTTGAATCAGCCTGGATAACTTCACTCACCCCCAACACTGAACTGATTCATGTATATGCATATATGAACCCTCTTTCAAGGACTCTACAACTCATGTTCTCAGTATTATTTATTATTACTTTTATTTTTGTATTTGTAGTTTGACTTATTTCATACATTAGTTGCTTGTTGGCCTTTGTATGTACTTTTCCATTGATTCTATTGTTTTGATCTGTATTACAGTGAATGCCTGCAATAAAATTAAGGGGAAGGTGAGGGGAATCTTCTTCACTCAGAGGGCTGTGAGAGAGTGAAGTAAGCTGCCAGTGCAACTGGTTCATGCGAGCTTGACTTCAAGGTTTAAGAGAAGTTCGGATAGGTACGAGGATGGTAGGGATATGGAGGCTATGGTCCTTGAGCAGGTTGATGGAAGAAGGTGGTTTAAATGGTTCAGCATGGACTAGATGGGCTGATAGGCCTGATTCTGTGCTGTACTTTTCTATGACCCTAAAATGAATCTCTGGGTTGTATATGGTGGCATATGCATATGTACTTTCGTAATAAATTTATTTTGAACTTTGATCTTTGAAGACATACTGGTTGTTGTGCATTTGATAGTTCAATAATATCTGAGTAACGTGTAGAGCAGGACGAGATACAGAAGACGTCCTGGTCATCCACTGTGCCTAGTCCCATCTCCAGCTGTGGTGTGTGTATGTAGTTTGATTAAATATTCTTCATGGGGTTTACGAGTTTTTGTTTCTTTTTCTTTTTTGTGTGGGGGGTTTGATGCCTTTTCTTTCAATGACTATCATGGTTTTTCTGTATTCCATGGCTATCTGGGGAAAACGAATCTCAGAGTTGTATTCTGTGTACATACTTTGATAATAAACTGGACTATTGAACCTTGTGTACAAGCACGCTAGTTGTGTACGTCATCATGCTACCACGTGATACCTGCACACCTCACTTAAAGTAATGGGGTATATGGGGTGTCAGGGAGGGGTAGCACCTCTGGTGGGGAGACATGTTGCGTCCTTTTCAGGGCGGTTAGTCCACCTTTGGTCCCCACCTGGCACTCAGCTCTCACCTGTAGCTCCCCGTAGCTGTTTGCATGCGACAGCGGCCACACCCCGGGCAATGGTTTCGACAAGCCGGCTAAACCAGGTGAGGGCAGCCGACGGGTCTCAAACCCTCGGTGAGATAGGGAGTTGTCTATCCCAGCATGTGAAGACAGACTCCGGCGGATTGAGTGGACGAGACCAATGGAAGGTCCAACGGTCAAGAAGGCGGTCTCTGCAAGCGTCGTGGAATGTGTAGAGCAGGATGAGACACAGAAGACGTCCTGGTCATCCACTGCGCCCAGTCCCATCTCCAGCCGTATCGACACTGTCTTGCCACTGGATCCAGATGGGAATTGGGAAGAGAGAGTGAGGCTGACGCTGCGCAACTCTCCCTCACTTAAATCCAAATCACGCGCTAGTCTCGACACCATCATTATGGTGTCGAGGTCCTCATCGACGTCAACGATGGACGAACACAACACACTTAAAGTAAATTTGAAGTTACTGTACATCCGTATTCTTGGCCTCCCGTAAATTTCTTTGAATTAATTTAGTGTTTTGAAGTTAGAAACTATAACACTGGTTAGAAGGGTAATTGGTTATGTTGTTGTAATTGGTCTGGTGGGGCCTGTTACCTCACTGTACCTCTTAAAAAAACAGGAGTGGATGGCAGTGGACACGCACAGAAGTCACATTACTAAGCTGGCAGCGTTGGGAGACTTATTCATAATCACCATGCTCAGTTTTGGCAGCTATCCAGTTTAGATCTCCAAATGGCTCTTTGTGTGAATTAAATGGCCGCATAAAGCAAAGCTAATATTTTTGAACAATATTCACTGGATGGCTTAGCCACCACTGATTTAGTGCATCTCCGCTTGCATTGATTTTTTTTTTGTTTCTCATTGAGCTTTCTGTGTACAGTCCTGCAAACTAGCAGCCAGACACCTGCCTAAACCAGTAATGTCACAAAATGAATACAGCTTTCACAGACAAATTATTTTTTTCCGATAATTGCTTGGCTATTCTACAAGAGATTACTAATCTATTTCTTCTGATTGATTATTCTGACTGTTGGGCTCACATCATTTTGAGGAAACTGTGTTTCTCTGGCTGGTTCTCTGTGTTTGTTTTATAGAAAACATCCAATTTCATAATCTGCATGGCAGGGACATAAAGAGGGACATGGGTCTCAATGCAGTAGAAGGCTACTCTCTCTATAGGCATTATTCAATAAATAAATCAACGATTGTTTCCCAAGATTCATACTTTAAATATCTTTATCATTATTTTGAATATCTGTCTACTTCTACTTCAGATTCTCCATTCAAACAGTAACAAAGTCAATTTATTAGTAAAGTAGTACCAGTGTGATCACTGCAGTTGAGTATGATGTTCTCCTAAACCAGAGGTAGCCAACCTTTATCTATGCCATGGACCAATACCATTAAGCAAGGGGTCCATGCAACATTCCCTCTAAGGTGTGTGCGCACACACCTCTTTTGCTACTAGCACACAAAGGAATTTAAGCTACGCATGGAAGGTTGCCACCTTCTACTTCATAGAACATAGAACATAGAATAGTACAGCACAGTACAGGCCCTTCGGCCCACAATGTTGTGCCGACCCTCAAACTTTGCCTCCCATATAACCCCTGACCTTAAATTCTGCATATACCTGTCTATTAGTCTCTTAAACTTCACTAGTGTATCTGCCTCCACCACTGACTCAGGCAGTGCATTCCATGCACCAACCACTCTCTGAGTAAAAAACCTTCCTCTAATATCCCCCTTGAACTTCCCACCCCTTACATTAAAACCATGTCCTCTTGTATAGAGCAGTGGTGCCCTGGGGAAGAGGCGCTGGCTATCCACTCTGTCTATTCCTCTTATTATCTTGGACACCTCTATCATGTCTCCTCTCATCCTCCTTCTCTCCAAAGAGTAAAGCCCTAGCTCCCTTCATTGGCATGTTAAGTATATTTAACTATACTTTTATAACGTGAAAAGATTGATATTATTACTTGTTGTTGTATAATCTATGAGAAATAAGACTCATTGATGTGTATTATTTTATTTCTTTTAAACCATGAACGACAAACTGGATGTGGTAGTTTTTTATCCTTAGAATAGCTCTAGATTTACTTCCATTTAAAAATTCAGTGTGCACATGTTGGTGTCAGTGGGCAAAAAATTGCACAGCACAAGATTTTTGCATACACTTGTCACTACAAATAAGCGGGAACATTGGGTCTGTGGGCCCCTGGTTGGGAACCCTCATCCTGAAGTCTTGTCTATGGGTGGCAGTTGTGAAAGACCGTAAGACCATAAGACCATAAAATATAGGAGCAGAAGTAGGCTATTCAGCCCATTGAGTCTGCTCCGCCATTCAATCATGGGCTGATCCAATTCTTCCAGTCATCCCCACTCCCCTGCCTTCTCCCCATACTCTGATGCCCTGGCTAATCAAGAACCTATCTATCTCTGCCTTAAATACACCCAATGACTTGGCCTCCACAGCCACTCGTGGCAACAAATTCCACAGATTTACCACCCTCTGACTGAAGTAATTTCTCCGCATCTCAGTTCTAAATGGACATCCTTCAATCCTGAAGTCGTGCCCTCTTGTCCTAGAATCCCCTACCATACCAGGCAAGGGGCCTGAGATGTTGTTGCGGATCCTGACCACCCATCCCACCATCTCTTTAACCCACCACCATCAGGATGGAAGTACAGGAGCATCAGGACTAGGAATTCCAGACTGGGTAACAGCTTTTTCCCTCAGGTTGTGAGACTAATGAATACCCAGCCACCACCAAGGTCTCGTCACTAGGAGAGCGAGCTGTGACTATTATTAAAGTACATTAATATATTACCCTGAGATTCATTTTCTTGTTGGCATTTAAAGGAAAATAAAGAAATACTACAGAATTTATGAAAAACTATATTTAAACAAACCTGACAAATAACCGGATGTAGTGTGTTTAATATTTCAGCATTATTTGAGTAATATTGCAAGTGTATTGTTTGATTAAACATTCTTGTTTGTTTACATGATTTATTATGGGTTATATGTAGAAGTATATGAATGGCATACAACTTTTCACCACCATGTCATATTTCAATGCCTCACTAAAGTAAATTGGAGTGCACTTGAGAATTCCCAGGCTCCCCTGCTTTCTTTTGCATAATTTCTGGAGTTACAAAACATAACAGTTGTGAAAAAGTAGTTTTAAAATGAACCCAAGATGGCTACCTATCTGTTGAAATACTGTGTGATGTCTGAGTTTTAAAAAAATGCAGCATCTTTTTCTTCAGAAGGGGGAGAGAAATATTTGATTTAAAAAAAAAACGGATGAAATTCAAGGGTTCATTAATAGTGGGTATCAGGTGATGATAATAATAAATAAAAAGCAGAAAGGGCTGACTATATCAGAAAGATAGAAGCAGTTGATTGGTAATTGCAGAAAGCTTTATGTTTCATATGGAGAATCAATAGGAAGGGAATTCCACTTCTGCTTAGTTGGCAGAATTGAAGAAGTTGGCTGAGCATGGTCAGATCAGCGATGGTCTTAATGATGCATTGAGAAATCACTTCATTTGTGGAATCTTACAACAAAGCATTCAAAATTGGCTCCTAACTGAAACACAACTCACATTTAAAAGAGCAGCTGAAATCACTGTATCAATGGAAACAGCAGCCAGAGACGCAACTGAGTTGCAGTCAGGAATGAAAGTGAGCATAAACAAAATTGCAAAATCTAAACAGAAATCTGCCTGGATGAACCAATTCTGTTATCATTGTGGCTGAATTAATGGTGAAACTTGCAGAAAATGCAACAAATTATGACACATACTAAGACAATGTTGGGTAGACAAAAATAAATGGACTGCACGGAGAAGAGAAAAAGATAAAAAGTTTAGTTGCAGTTTCAAAACGAGCACTAATCTGCATGCTGTTGATGAAAAATCTGATAATGATGAGAATCACACAGGACTAAGTAGCCTTGAGATTTACATTGTGAAAACTAATAAGAGACCAGCAATCTGTCTTATACCAGAAGTGAACATCAAATACACAAAATTAGTTTTAAATGACATTTCAAAGATACTGAACTGAAGCCTGCATATATCCAACTAAGAACTCGTTTTGGAAAAAAGATAACTCCTGTGGGAATAACATTCGTAACTGTGAAATACAACAATCAACAAGCCACATTGAGCTTGTATGTGGTAAAAACAAGAGGGCCAGCATTGTGGGGGTGTAATCAGCTGAGACAACTACAACTTGATTGGAGATCCATCCTCCAGTTGCATGCCACATCCCCTGCAATTGAGTCAATGGAAAGTGAATTGAGAAAGGTACAGCAGTGCTGAAGAGTGGCATTGGAAAACTCAAACATATCAAGGGTGAGATAGTTTTAAATGAAAATGCCACATCCAAGATTTACAAAGCCTGCCTGGTTCCTTATACCATCTGTGATAAAGTAGCCAGTGAGCTAGATCGCATGGAGGCTGAAGGAGTTCTTTCCAAGTTTGGGTGAAGCCCACGAGCAATGTCAGTGGTCCCACAAGCCAAGAAGAATGGGTCTTTCAGGATCTGAGGTGATTTTAAGGTTGCCATCAATGCAGTGTTGAAGGTAGATCAATACTGTCTGCCTAGGATAAAGGATATGGTTTCAAACCTTTCTAGAGGGAAGTACTTCAGCAAAATGGACTTCATAGAGGTCTACCAGATGGAGATGGAAGAAGAGTCCAAATTCTTTCTCACCATAAACATACACAAAGGGCTTTATCGTTATAATAGCCTTATTGTTTGAGTAGCAACTGCACCTGCACACTGGCAGAAAGCTAATGGATCAGGTGCTGCAAGGTTGCCCAAACGCTTAGTGTTACCTAGATGACATCATTGTTACCAGCGAGGATGACAAGGAACATCTCCAAAATCTCAAGACAGTGTTAAAAAGATTAGAAGATTATGAACTCAGAGCATGATGCAGCAAGAGTGAATTCTTTAAACCAAGCATCACTTACTGTTACTCAAGATTAACACAAGTGTGCTGAGAAAATTCAAGCAGTGGTGGATATCCTAAGGCTAAAGGACATGTCTCAATTGTGGACCTTTTTAGGATCTGTCAATTACCATAACAGGCTCCTGTCCAATTTGGCCACTGTGCTCCACCCCTAGAATGCATTACTGTAGATTGGGAAGAAATGGTAATGGACAAAGCAATGTGAGGTGGCTTTCCAAAAGTTAAAGGAACTTGTGACATCAGACATGTTACTAACCATTATGATCCTTATTGCCCACTGAAGTTTTCATGTGATGCCTTGCCTAACAGTATAGGTGCAGTCATATCACGTTATGAGTGATGGAAGTCTTTGCATCACACTCTCTTATGGCTGCAGAGAAAAATCTCACACAGATTGCCAGATAGACCTTGAGTCTGGTTTGGAGTGTAAAATATTTCAACCAGTACCTGTATAGCAGAGAGGTGATGCCCATAGTGGACAACCACTAGTGTCCATTTTCAATGCACAGAAGGGTGTTCCACTAACAGCAGCAGCATGTATCCAGAGATGGACTCTCTTTCTTGGAGAACACAATTACAAGATCGAATTCAACAAGACAACTAATCATGGAAATGCTGATGGGTTGTCCCGTTTAACCTTGGAAGAGGAAACATCTTAAAAATTCACAAGAGGACATTCTCTTTGACATATTCTCCCTAATGCAAGTCGGAAGTCTCCCTATTACAGCGGAGATGATCCAAAGGAAAACCAGAAAAAAAACCCCACTTTCTCCGGTCTACATGGCAACCCAGAATGCCTGGAATGTGTGGTAGGAATTCCCGTTCTCCCGTTATTACCAGCAGCAGGATGAACTTGCCCATGACAGGGGTTGTCCTATGTGGGGATTGAGAGTTGTTGTACGGTCCAAGCTGAGAGCTAAATTATTCAAGGAGCTACATTCTGGTCAACTAGACGTGGTCAGATTGAAAGCATTGGCTCAAAGTTTGGTCTGGTGGCTCGGGATAGATCAACAGATCGAGCCAGTTGCCATGCTCTGTACAGGATGCCAACACATCCAGAAGATACCAAGAGCAGCACCACTCCATCCCTGAGATGGCCTACATTGCCCTGGCAGAGAATCACGTGGATTTTGCCAGACCATTCATATGCACAAATTTCTTGATTGTAGTGGATGCAACTACAAGTTGACTAGAGGTGTTCCCAATAGCCTCTACTATAGCTTTGCACACTGTTGATGTGTTGAGAAACCTCTTCTCAAAGACCGGTGTTCCAGAACACTTTGTGAGTGACAATGGACACAGTTTGATGTGGAACAGTTTCAGTCAATCCTGAAAATGAATGGAATAAGACATATTACATCTGTACCACCCAGCTAAAAATAGCCTGGCAGAAAGGTTTGTCCAGAGTATAAAGAAGGCATTACAAGCAATGTCCTCAGAACACACTACACTGACACTGAATCAGAAGCTCACCAATTTCCTCTTTGCATATCGCAATTCAGCACACTCCACAACCAACAACTCACCAGCTATGTTGTTCCTAGGTCGTCCCTTGTGCACACACTTGGATCTCCTCAAACCCAATCTCAAAAGGAGTGAGCAGGACAAACAGCTGAGACAAATTGAGGGCTCCTCAAACAAGGAGGTTCAATGTTTCACTCCTGGATAAGCAGTCCTGATGAAGGACTAACAGAGGTAATCAAAAGTGGGTACTTAGAAAGAGGAAGGACAGAACTGGACCACTCAGCTACACAGTAGAGATTGAGTCTGATGTCAATTGTTAGAGAAGAAAGGTGCTTAGAGCTGTCAGAGCCACTTTCTACAGTCCCAGAGTCAACTCCTGCAACCATCATGGAGGAGACCCCAGAACCCATGATTGTTTCACAGACACAGGTCTCAACTGCCAAGCAGAGTGAACCCATTTTTTCAGGGAAGACATAGTCAACTCCTACAAGAATAAGAAATCCTCTATAGCGATTAAGTCTTTAGGGTTGAATGGGACCATTTTAAAATTTACTATGCTGTGGGTATCTATATTCTGTAGTATTGTATTATGTAGTATACTGTGTCTATAGTGAGATGCATTATATATTGAGCTGGACTTTATAGCCCAGCAGGGAGGAGAGTTATGTATTTAATATTTCAGTAATATTTGTACATATGTTTTTGATTAATCATTCATTGTTTGTTCATTTGCATAATTTGTTATGGCTGAGTCCTAGGCTGGACATCCTGCTCACTTAAGGAAGGTGAAGCACCTCCCACAGCCTCTCCTTTCCAGTTGTACTGAACACTGCAGGACCACTGTTTGGCTTGCCATGAAGGAGGCCACTTGCATACAGCCTCTCCTACCCCACTGTGCCCATGACAACGCCTTCACATGGCATCCCTGTTCCCTACTGAGCTTGCTACGTCATGGTGTGACCGAGTGTCGAGCAGTGTAACTGGGCGGGCCATCTGGGTTCATCCACCTTGGCTGGCAGCCAGCCTAGGAGAAGAACAACTCCAATTCCAAACCTGGGTAGATGGGACTCGTTAACCTTGCCAGGCAGTCGGTCTATGAGAAGGAAAACTCCGATACTCAACTCACAGCCTTGCGGTTGCTGCAGTCATCGCAGCTCGCTGTGTCATTGTGGAATGTCCCCAGGCCTAAAGAGTGGAATCCATCCGTATGCAGTGAACGTCACTATAAACCTACGCAGCACAGGCTGGAAGAAACGTCCTACAGCGATGGTTATTTTCCCTCCTGATCTTCCAAGCGAAGAACCAGCCATCATGTATGTGAATGCCATATGTCACTATACCACCAGATCATATTTGCGTGCCTCACTGATATAAATCCAAATAGACGCATTCACCTCGGCTCCCATGATTTTCTTTCAATTAGTTTCAGGAGTTACAAAACATAACAGAAGAAACTTTATGGAGATCAAACTGTTGCCAATGTAGCAAGCTCCCCCACTCCACACATCTGATGAAGGAACAGTAAAAACCAATACAATTTGGTACCAGCAACATTGCAGGAGTTGCCAGTCAGCATTGAACTCAATGTACGACTGCCTTAGGGACTCCAGCTTGCAGATTTTTTCTTCAGAATGAGTGGGTATAGCCGCAAGGCAGTGGAGGTTTGAGATAAGTGCTTTCCTTCTCCTAGATGAGCTGCCAACCACGGCTGATAAGCCCCATCTGCCCAAAGCAACTGGGGCCAGTAACCCACCTTTGCCCCTTCTCCTGTCAGTAGAAGCAGTTCCATTGGGCTTAGCAGCTAAGCCACACGTGAAGGTCAGGAGATGGACTTAGTTGTCAGAGGCTATTTGAGGCACTCACCATTGGGAGCATTTAATAGGTAGTGGGATCTTGTCTCCATTACCACCCCCAACTAAAATAATTTTAAGGAACTATCCCCTCTATACTTTCCTTCAAACACCTTAAAGTTATGCCCTCTTATATCAGCCATTTCCATCCTGGGAAAAATCTCTGGCTGTTCGCCAAATCCATGCCTCTTATCATCTTGTACACCTCTATCAAGTCACCTCTCATCCTCCTTCACTCCAGAGATAAAAACCCTAGCTCACTCACCCTAGTCTCATAAGACAAGCTCTGTAATCCAGGCAGCATCCCAGTTAATGTTCTCTGCACCCTCTCCGAAGCTCTCACATCCTTCCTAGTGTAACGCGCTGTAAGGTTCCACTGACCAGAATTGGACACAATACTTCACGTACTGATTGAATGATGAAATGGGATCTGGGTCTCATTGCTAATTATTGCCTGTCTGTAATTGCCTCTTGAGAAGATGGTGATGATAAATGAGAGGCAATCAAGGCATTTAGAGGGCTTTTTAGAACAAAGCACGTTGTGCTATCTTCATGGGATTTTTAATGACTGGATTTTCAATTTTAGGATCTAGCATTGCCAGTGGACCATCTATTGTCCATCTATAAATGTACTTGACATGGTGCCTGTGAGCTAGGTTCTTGAACAGTTATAGTCCTTGTTTTCCCAATGTGCTGCTGAGTAGGGAGTTGCAAGGCATCAACATCTCAAAGGTTTTCTCCTGAGCTAAACATATTGATGCAATTGCGAAGAAGGCATGTCTGCTGCTATAGACTATAAGAGACAGGAGCAAAATTAGGCCATTAGCCTATCGTTGCTGCTTCCCCATTCCATCATGGCTGATTTATTATCCCTCTCAACCTCATTCTCCTGCCTCCTCCCCGTAACCATTGTTGCCTTGACTAATCTAAAATCTATCAACCTCAGCTTTAAATATACCAAATGACGTGTCTTTCCCAGCTATTTGTAGCAATGCATTCCACAGATTCACCAACCCCCGGCTAAAGAAATCCATCCCCATCGCTATTCTAAACAGATGACCTTGTATTCTGAGGCTATGCCCCCTGGTTCTAGACTCCTCCATTCTAGGAAACATCCTCTCCACATCCACTCTATCCAAGCCTTTCAAAATTCGATAGGTCTCAATGGACTACCCCTCCCTCATTATTCTAAACTCCAGCAAGTACAGGGCCAGAACCATCAATCACTCCTCGTACGTTAGATCTTTCATTTCCAGTATCATTCTTGTGAACCTCCACTGGACCCTCTCTGCACCCTTTCTTAGATAGGGGGCCTAAAACTGCTCACATTACTCCAAGTGCAGCCTGACCAATGCCTCACAAAACCTCAGCTTTAAAATAATATCGTTACTCTTTAAAAAAATATAGCTATGGTAGTCAGGCAATAAATGGATTGTGATCATTGTGAATTGAATCATAATTTATTCTGCACATCCACTTACCTCCAGTGTCCATCTAGATGTTGAACACACATTGTTTTAAACTGATAATAGATGAGAAATGAGAAAATATTAATGACATTTGCACTAACTGTGTACCTAATAAATACTCATTCTCCACTGTGTTGGGCACACTAATGATGACTATTGTGGTTCTGTGCTATTAAATGTTACCCTTTATTACAGCAGGGAGCATCCTCGATTACTTTCCACTTAAGTAAATGGATCTCATCCAATTACATAATCCAGAAACCTGCTGCAGAGAGGAGCCTTTGTGTACTACTGAGAGTCATCCAGAGAGAGAGAGAGAGAGAGAGAGAGATGCTTTGTATTAAATCTTAACCACTGATTAGAGATGGGATTGTGTCCTAACCTCATGTCCCTCATTTTGCCATTAAGCCAGGGGATTGACCTCACTAGGGTCAATGCCATACCTGGAAATGATGAGGTGCTGGCGTAGTGAAACTGCAATGCTGAACAACGTGCCTGTTATTCAGGCAACGCATCAACAGAGCTGAGACATCTCACAACCAACAGATGCGACCTAAGCGCTACAGTCTTGCCAGACCAAGCTATGAATGTCTATTAACCAGCTAATGGGAGGAGGAGATGCCAAGGACATCCTCAATCTGAATTATGATGGGGAAAGGTAGGATTAAAGCCAGCAGGCTTTTTTCCGCTGAGGTTGGTTGAGATGGGAATTATAGGTCATGGGTTAAGGGTGAAAGGTGAAATGGGAACATGAGAGGGAACCTCTTCACTCAGAGAGTGGTGAGAAGGTGGAGCAAGCGGCCAGCGGAAGCAGTGGATGCGAGATCGATTTCAATATTTAAGAGAAGTACGTGAATGGGAGGAGTGCAGAGACAGGGACTAGAAAAATTAACAGATTGGCAATGAAATGACTCTATAACTCTATAGAGGATGCTGACAAAGTTGCATGCCATCTTGGACAATGTCTCCCATCCACTACATAATGTACTGGGTGAGCACAGGAGTACATTCAGCCAGAGACTCATTCCACCGAGGTGCAACACAGAGCGTCATAGGAAGTCATTCCTGCCTGTGGCCATCAAAATTTACATCTCCTCCCTTGAAGGGTCAGACACCCTGAGCCAATAGGCTGGTCCTGGACTTATTTCCTGGCATAATTTACATATTACTATTTAATTATTTATGGTGCAACTGTAACGAAAACCAATTTTCCCTGGGATCAATAAAGTATGACTATGACTATAACTATTACTACAATAGTGGAGCTCAGCCTATAAGAAAATGCTAAAGCTTTCACAACTATGTGAGCATCCTAAGAAAGGGTGTGCTGGTATTGGAGTGGGTCCAGAGGAGATTCACGAGATTGATCCCAGGAATGAAAGTGTTAACATATGAGGAGCATTCGATGGCTCTGGGTGTGACTTCACTGGAGTTAAGAAGAATGGTGGTGGTGGTGGGGGGGTGGGAACTTACTGAAACCTAGTGAATGCTTAAAGATCCAGACAGAGTGGATGTGGAGAGGATTTTTCCAGTAGTGGGAGAGTCTAGAACCAGAAAACACAGCCTCAGAATAAAAGGTTGGTCCTTTCGGACAGAGTGAGGATGGCTTTCTTTGGCCAGAGGCTGGTGGATCTGTGGAATTTGTTGCCACAAATGGCAGTGAAGGCCAAGTCATTGAGTATATTTAAAGCAGAGGCTGATAGGTTCTTAATTAGTAAGGATGTCAAAGGTTATGGGAAAAAAGCAGGAGAACAGGGTTGAGAGGGATAATAAATCAGCCATGATGAATGATGCAGCAGACTCAGTGGGTTAATTGGCCAAATTCCACTCCTATGTCTCATGGTCTTATGAGCTTTAACCTCTAACTTCATTGTTTATATAATTTTTTATCCTTTATAATTGTTGAATGTTATTTTTTGAGGCATATCACACCCTAACCAACACACCACTGCAAATTCCTAATACATGTAAATGTATACGGTGAATAAAGGTTAAGGTCATAGAAACAGGCCTTTTGGCCCATCTAGTCTTTGCTAAAACCATTTAAACTGCCTCCTCCCATCGACCTGCACCAGTACCATAGCCCTCCATACCCCTACCGTCCATGTACCCATCCAAACCTCTCACAAATGTTGAAATCGAGCTCACATGCACTGGAACCATCCTCTGAGTGAAAAAGTATCACCTCATGGTCCCCTTAAACTTTTCAACTTTCGTCCTTCGCCCATGACCTCTGGTTGATCCTTGATCCTTGACCCTTTATCTTGGATTTGTTGTATTTTTCTTGCTTAGTGATATAATCTTTCTAGGTGGTATTGAGTTTCTTCTTATAGAGAGTGTCTGATGTTGAGAATCTGGGTGGAATGGGGAGCAGGGCTAGGTGGTTCAGGGATGTAACTGCTGATGTGAGAACCGGGTGGAATTTTAAGCTGTTTAATGAGCAGTTTAACAACTGTGGAGCTCATCTACATGAAGCGTTGTCAGAGGAAAGCAGCATCTATTATCAACAATCCTCACCACCCAGGCCATGCTCTTTCCTCGCTGCTGCCATCAGGTAAGAGGTACAAGAGCCTCAGGACTCACACCACCAGGTTCAAGAACAGTTACTACCCCTCAACTATCAGGCTCTTGAACGAAAGGAGATAACTTGACTCATTTAAGGACTCTTTTATCTTGTTATTCCACACTCGTTATTTATTTACTGTACAGTATATCTGCATTTGCTTGGTTGTTGTCCATTGATCCTGTTTACAGTTACTGTTCTATAGATTTTCTAAGTATGCCCGCAGAAAAAGAATCTCAAGGTTGTATGTGGTGACATAGATGTACTCCGATAATAAATTTTACTTTGACTTTGAGATTAGCGAATCATTGAATGCCATTTCTCCACACATCGAAAGGCTATTTCGGTCAGTCACAAATGGTTGAATGCCAGCTGTAGCTATTGAAAGTCAAAACTCTGACCCCCCCCACTTAAGTTCGTCCATAGTGATTAGAATGCATTGTAATTAAACTCATGCAGAATACTGCTATGTATCATTTGTCTTGGGCTCACTGGCCCTAATCTGAGTCAGCAGTGTTGAAAAAAATAGAAATGTGATTCTAAATTTAAATAGAACCTTGGTTTGACCGCAGTAAGAGAGTTGTGTAGTTTTGCTTTCCAACTTATAGAAATCACACTGAGACACTGACGAAGGCTGTATCGTATGTCCTTAGGCCCACCAGATTGGTTAATGTGATAGTCTATTAATTGTGATCCTTACAACTGAAAATAACCTTATGAAATGCGGCAATTTCTGCTTCTGTTGCTGCATGGGAGTAAAAAGTCCTGGGAGAAATTTTCCCTCCCTGGCCTGTCCTACTGCAGGGTCAGGTCAGGTTTTCAGGGAGCAGAAGACCGTGAAGATACAGGATTAAAACCCGCCCACACCCATCCTGACCACAGCCCGTCTGAACTCAGGGTCGGAACTCAGATCTGAACTCAAGGAGCACTGCCACAAGAAAGCAGCATCCAGGCCATGGTCCTCTTCTCGCTAATACCATCAGGCAGGAGGTACAGGAGCCTGAGATCCCACACTACCACGAGTCAGGAACCGTTATTGGGCTTCTGAATTGGCGTGGATAACTTTGCTCACCAACGCCAAACTGATTCCATAACCTATGGACTCACTTTCACAGATCCTGAAAAGTTTAAGGGGAACGTGAGAGGAAACATTTTCACTCAGAGAGCTGTCAGTGCAAGTGGTGCATGTGAGTTCGATTTCAATGTTTAAGAGAAGTTTGCATAGGGACATAGATGATAGGGGTATGGAGGGCTATGGTCTGGGTTCAGGCCGATGGGAGTAGGCAGTTTAAATGATTCAGCATGGACTAGATGGGCAGAAGGGCCTGTTTCTGTGCTGCAGTTTTCTATGACTATGTGTTTACAACTCGTGTTTCAGAGTTAATTATTTATAATTGTTATTATTTGCACGATTTGCTTTGTTCTGCACATTGGCTGTTGGTCACTCTTTGGTTCCATATAGCTTTTCATAAATTCAATTGTACCTTTTTCATTTTCCTGTAAATGCCTGCAAGAAAATGAATCTCAAGATGCTTTGTATTTAATAATTTGCTAACAAATTTACTTTGAACATTGGATTATATCTTCCATCAGTGAGGTGTGAGTGAGCCAAATGGGCCCTTAGCACCCCATCTGTTATTTATATACACACATTCTTTCTCTCTCTCTCCTTTTTCTCCCTCTGTCCCTCTGCCTATACCCCTTGCCCATCCTCTGGGTTTCCCACCCACCCCCTTTTCCTTCTCCCTGGGCCTCCTGTCCCATGATCCTCTCATATCCCTTTTGCCAATCACCTGTCCAGCTCTTGGCTCCATCCCTTCCCCTCCTGTCTTCTCCTATCATTTCGGATCTCCCCCTCCCCCTCCCACTTTCAAATCCCTTACTCACTCTTCCTTCAGTTAGTCCTGACGAAGGGTCTCGGCCTGAAACGTTGACTGTACCTCTTCCTAGAGATGCAGCCTGACCTGCTGCGTTCACCAGCAACTTTGATGTGTGTTGCTTGAATTTCCAGCATCTGCAGAATTCCTCGACCTTGCATTTATTGTTTTTGTAGCTGCTCGTTTGTCGGAGTAGCTGGGCTGGTGTCAACAGCGCAGCTGGCAGAGCTGTGGAAGGGGCCGGCCGGGATGTTGGAAAAGGAGCTGGTCGAGATGTGGGGAAAGGAGATGGTTGGGATATCGAAGGAGCCCGTCGGGATATTAGAGGAGCCCGCTGGGATGTCAGAAAAGCTGGTTTGGTACAGAGAAACTGACCAGGCTGCCGACCATGCTGCTGCCCGCTACTTGGAAGCATCGAAGTTGGTGGAGTATAACCGTGGGAGATTGTCTCAGACATTTCACTTGTGATCACAAGACTTTGTTGAACAGTAATAATGTAAGTTACCCTTGTCTGGTGGAGGGACAGATGACATGGGAGCTGTGTAGCCTCATCCTGTAGAGAGAGCTGGGCCACAAGCCTCGGGCTTGCCTGCTGCTGCAGACCAGGTGAGAAGACACGGAAGCATTACAGCGTGGCACACGCGTTCGGCTGAGGCCTGGCTACTCCCATCAGTGCTGCCCTCCAGCGTTCAAGCAGTGGAATGACAGGCTGGATCACACGCGTCTGCACGCTGCTGGGAGACCGTACCTCGAATGCTGGACATTGTCGTTCAGGGTCTTGGACCATATATATGTGTTTTTCTCTGAGTGAGTATACTTCTTCGCTCACTATTTTGAACGTTTTCCACCTTGGCTCCAGAGGAACGCTGTCTCGTTTAGCTGTTTCTATGGATGGTTTGAATGATAGTTAAACTTGATCTGATTTGATTTGATACTTAGAGGTACAACACAGTAACAGGCTCTTTCGGCCCAATGGCCCATTGATCATGTGACCAATCAGCCTGCTGACCCATACGTCTTCTGAATGCATGAGGAAACTGGACCACTTGGAGGAAACCCAAGCAGTCACGGGAAGGATGTATAAACTCCTTACAGGCAGTAGTGGAAATGAACATGGGTTGCTGTCACTGTAACAGCATCACACCCAGCATCCTGGAGGATCTATGGAGAGGAACAGGCAGTCACGTTTCGGGCCGGGGCCCTTCATCCGGAAAAATGAGGGGTCTCGGCACAAAATGACGACTCTATATTCCCCTCCATAGGTGCTGCCCGACCTGCTGAGTTCCTCCAGCATTTTGAGCGTGTTGCTCTGGATTTCCAAAATTGGCAGGATCTGAAATCTTTAGTGAAACAACGTTATGCTAACCGCTATTCTACCCTGCTCTGCTTTCATGCTGTACAATAAAATATTTCTCTGCAGTAAGACCATAGACCATAAAATTAGGGCATTCAACTCACTGAATCTGCTCCACCGTTTCATCATGACTGATCCATTTCTCTCTCAGCCTCAATCTCCTGCCTTCTCCCTGTATCCCTTCATGCCCTGACTAATCAAATCTACCAACCTCCATCCTAAATCCACCCAGTGACTTGGTCTCCACAGCCACCTGGGGTGATGAATTCCTCAGAATCAACACCCTCTAGCTAAAGAAGTTCCAGCTCACCTCTGTTCTAATAAAGCACCTCCTGTACCTAATAAAGTGGCCACTGAGTGTATGTTCGTAGTCTTCTTCTGCTGTTGCCCATCCACTCGACTGTTCAACATGTTGTGCATTCAGAGATGCTCTTCTGCACACCACTGTTGTAATGCATGGCTATTTGAGCTATTGCCAGCTTGAACCAGTCTAGTCATTCTCCTCTGACCTCTCTCATTAACAAGGTATTTTCACCCACAGAACTGCTGCTCACTGGATGTTGTTTTGTTGTTTTTACACCATTCTCTGTAACTCTAGAGAATGGTGTGCGTGAAAATCCCAGGAGATCAGTAACTTCTCAGATACTGAAACCACCCCGTCTGGCACCACTTAGATCACGCGTCTTCCCCGTTCTGATGTTTGGTCTGAACAACAACTGAACTTCATGACCACATCTGCCCGCTTTTATGCATTGTGTTGCTGTCATGTGATTGGCTCATATTTGCATTAATGAGCAGGTGTACAGGTGCAGCTAATAAAGTGGCCACTGAGAGAATATTACTGCTATTTCTGCCCCTCATTTACCCCACAGCTTACCTGACTTCTCACCTGGACTAGACCCTTGTACAAATTCCCTCCAGGAAACTCACTCCAACCTGACTGGCCACACATAAGCACATGAGATTCTGTGGATACTGAAGATCCAGGGCTACACACACAAAATGCTATAGGACACAGCTGGTCAGGCAGCATCCATGGAGAAGAATAAACAGTTGACATTTTGGGTCAAGACCTTTCATCAGGACTCAAGACATCTTCTGATTGCAGAAAGCAAGCTTTGTCTGTAGAATCCCTTTGAAACCCAGTCCCAACTCTTGCTGGCTGTAATGACAGTCAAAGATATTGAATATCTCTGTCACAAGCATTCAAAAACTATTAAATATTAACCATGCTCATTTTTTTTTGAAAATTATTAAAAGATTTAAAAAAAATTAAAACATATTGAATTAGGTGCACTTAAATTAAATGCTTCTGAAGAAACACAATAGCGTAATGGTTAGAGTAATGTTTTATAATGCCAGCTGAAATTTTGCGGTTCAATTCCTGCAGCTATCTGTATATGTTCACCCTGTGACCATATGGGTTTCTTCCTCCAAGTGCTCCAGTTTCCTCCCACATTCCAAAGATGTACAGATTAGTAGGTTAATTGGTTGCATGGGTACGACTGGGTACCTGAGTCTCATTGCACTGGAAGAGCCAGTCACCGTGTTATATCTCTAAATAAAATAAATAAATCAAGTTAATTCGGTTGAATCAAAGGTCGAAATGATCCTACATTTAACCTTCTCTATTGCAGCCTTTCAAATGGAGGGTCCAGCTGTTCAGATGAGGAGTCTAGTGTAGTTCATCAGCAGTGAACGGCTGTATGGAAGGGCAACACTTTGTGCTCCCACATGTGGACCACAGTCTTTTTAGAGCAGGATTAAGACAGAATTTACAAGGGTCAAATGAGACAATGTTAGTTGGTTCCCATTCAGTTTACTGACAAGTAAGCTAAGATTGAATGGTTTGCTTGTTCTGCTAAACAGGCTTGAATGCAATTGAGAGGAAACTGCTGAAGGCTAGCTATGCTGGGAGGATTCTCTATTATTCAGCACTGGATACCGGTGCAAATGACTGGAGCTTTTGATGAGTACATTAACAGACCTAATACTAACATATCAGAGGATCTGTCCTGCAACCAGCTTGTAAACATTATGCCAGCACCTCTACTTTCTTACTCGGCAAGTCGTCGAAAACTTTAAAAAACTTCCAAGTGAGAGGGAAGTGGACAATCAATGTCTTGTGTTGAAGCCCTGGACCAGATGAAGGATCTAATGGCTGACTGTCCATTTCCCACCATGGATGCTTCCTGAACTGCTGAGTTCCTCCAGCATTTTGTGCATTTGCAGTCTTGTGTGCCTCCTATCATGAGTTTTCATCCTGCATCACTGTCGAAACTAACACTCATACCTTTGACAAACCCAGACCTGACTACCAAATACTCTCTCTGTGCCGGCTTTTCCTTTCCTAAACTTTGGTGGGGGTTGAGACAGAACAAATGACCAAAAAACCGTAAGACATTTAGTCATTATCATCATTATGTGCCATGTCGTATAAGGTGGGCAATCATGGTCTATCCACGACCATGATTGTTCCTGGCAATTTTTTCTACTGAAGTGGTTTGCCGGTAGTGTCTTTACAAGATGGGTGATCCCAGCCATTATCAATACTCTTCAGAGATTGTCTGCCTGGCATCAGTGGTGGCATAACCGGGACTTGTGATGTGCACCAGCTGCTCATACAACCATCCACCACCTGCACCACTTGCTTCCATGGCTTCACGTGACCCTGATCGGCGGCACAGGGGGGGCTAAGCAGATGTTACACCTTGCCCAAGGATGACCTGCAGGCGACCAGAGGGAAGGTGTGCCTTATACCTCCTTTGGTAGCAACATACCTCCGCCCTGCCACCCACAAAAGATGTAGTGTTGGATCAGAATTAGGCCATGCTTCCTATCGAGTTCACTCTGCCATTCCATCATATCTGATTTATTTTCCCTCTCAACCTCATTCTCCTACCTTCTGCCTGTAACCAAGACCTATCAACTTCTGTTTTAAGTATACCCAATGACTTTGTCATGTGTTTAATATTTCAGTAATATTTGAGTAATATTGTAACTGTATTGTTTCTTTGTTGTTTACATAATTCCCTACAGCTTGTATGTAAGAGTACATGAATGGCATATGTCATTATGTCACCATGTCATATTTGAGTGCTTCACTAAAGTAAATCAAAGTACACAGAAGAATTCCCGGGCTCCCGTGTTTTTATTTTGATGAATTTCTAGAGTTACAAAACATAACTGTGGCACAAGGCAGTTTTAAAACGAATCCAAGATGGCTACCTACCTATTGAAATGCAGCGAGACTTTGACTTAAAAAAAGCAGAGCCCTTTTTTCCTTTGGAAGGGGGAGAGAGCCGTTCAGGTTTCAAAAAAAGGCAGAAAACAGACAGAATTCATAAGTTCATAAACAATGTGTATCAGGTGATAATAATCATAAATAAAAAGCAGAAATGGCTGACTACATCGGAAAGATAGACATGTTTGATTGCATAACAGATAATTGGCTGATATATACTGAACAAATTGACCAGTATTTCGAGCAAATGAAATGGCCAATAAGAAGCGAGTGCCAGTTTTGCTGAGTGCAATAGGTGGAAAAGCATACAGTTTGCTTGGAAGCTTAACTGCTCCAATCAAACTAGCTGAAATGAGCTTTGCTGATTTCAGCAAAGTAACACCGTGAACGGTGATACTTTCACGGTAATACCGTGAACGTAATACCGACACATTTAGAGCTGAAACCATTGTTGATTGCAGAATACTTTAGGTTTCATGCAAAATGCTGGAGAAACTCAGCAGGCCAAGCAGCATCCATGGAAAAAAGCACAGTCAACATTTCAGGCCAAAACCCTTCGGCAGGTCTCAGGAAATAAACAATATTGCTTACACCACAAATGAATGACAAATTAATTAAAATAGAATTGGACACTGGCTCAGCTGTTTCAGTCATTTTTTTTCTGTGATGGCCTGGGATAGATCAGCAGATCAAGCAGCTTGCCATGCACTGTCTGCGATGCCAACACATCAGGAAGACACCAAGAGAAGCGCCTCTCCATCCCTGGGAATGGCCTGCATGCCCTGGCAAAGGATTCCTGTGGATTTTGCCGCTTCATTCATGGGCACAAATTTTTTGGTAGTAGTGGATGCAGCTGCGAAGTGTCCAGCAGTGATCCTAATAGCCGCCATTATAGCCTCAAACTGTGGATATGTTGAGAAGCCTCTTCTCAAGGGCAGGTGCCCAGAACACTTTAGTCAGTGACAATGGACCGGAGTTTGGTGCAGAACAGTTTCAGTCATTCCTGAAAATCAATCAGATAAAACATATTACATCTGCACGGTACCATCAAGCTACAAATAGCCTGGCAGGAAGGTTTGTCCAGAATATAACTTTGAGCTACGTAAGCAATGTCAGCAAAACACACTACCCTGACACTGAATCACAAGTTCGCCAATTTCCTCATTTCATATCGCAATGCAGCACACTCCACAACTAACAGCTCACCAGCTATGCTGTCCCTGGGTTATCCTGTGCACTCATGCTTGGATCTCCTCAAAACCAGTCTCAGGAGTATGCAGGACACACAGCTGAGACAACGCGAGGGCTCCTCCAACAAGAAGATCTGATGTTTCACTCCTGAACAAGCAGTCCTGGCGAGGGACTACAGAGGTGATCAAGAGTGGGTCCTTGGAAAGAATAAGGCCCGAACAACACTGCTCTCCTACACAGTAGAGACTGTGTCTGATGTCAAAGAGGTGACACATTGATCAGTTGAGAAGACCAGGGTCAATTGTTAGAGAAGGAAGATGTCCAGAACTGTCAGAATCAGTTTCTGCAATCGCAGGGTTAACTGCTATGGCCACTACTGAGGAGGCCCTAGAACCTGAAATTGTTTCACAGCCAAAAGTCTCCCTTGCCAAGCAGAGTGACCACCCCCTCCCAACCCATATTAGGAAAGACGGAATCCCACAAGAGTAAGAAATCCTCCACAATGATTAAATCTTCAGGTCTGAATAGGATAATTTAAAATTTACTATGCTGTGGATGTCTATGTTCTGTATTAGTGTATTATATAATATATTGTGTATATAGTTGAGATGCATTCTATATGAGTTGGAGTTTATAGCTCAGCAGGGAGGTGTGTAGAGTATTTAAATATTTTAGTAATATTGTAAATATATTTTTGATTATGCATTCTTTGTCGTTTAAGTAATTAATTACAGCTTATATGTAAAAGTATTTGAATGGCATATGTTATTACGCCACTACATCACATTTAAGTTCCTCACTAAAGTAAAACAAAATACATATGAAAACCCCCAGGCTCCTGTGTTTTTCTTTCAATTAATTTCTGGAGGTCCAAAACATAGCAGACTTGGCCTCCGCAGCCGTCTGTGTCAATGAATTTCAGATTCACCACTCTCTGGCAAAAGAAATTCCTCCTCAACTCTGTTCTATAGGGACATCCTTGTTTTCTGAGGCTGTGTCCTCTGGTCCTAGACTCTCCCACTATAGGAAACATCCTCTGCACATCCACTCTGTCCAGGCCTTTCAATACTTGATAGTTTTCCATGTGATACCTCTCCCTCATTCTTCTAAACTCCAGCGAGTACGGTCCTAGAGCTATCAAGCACTTCCCATACTTTAACCCTTTCATTCCCGGGATTATTGTCATGTACCTCCTCTGGAACCTCTCCGATGTCCGCGCATCCTTTCATAGATAGGGGGCCCAAAATTTCTTTTCTAACTGCTGCCATCAGGAAGAAGGTACAGGAGTTTCAGGACTCACACCACTGGATTCAGAAATCCAGGCTCTTGAAGAAAAGTGGATAACTTCACTCACCTTGACTTGCCTCATCATTGAAGTGTTCCCATAATCAATGGACACACATCAAAGTTGCTGGTGAACGCAGCAGGCCAGGCAGCAGCTCTAGGAAGAGGTACAGTCGACGTTTCGGGCCGAGACCCTTCGTCAGGACTAACTGAAGGAAGAGCTAGTAAGAGATTTGAAAGTTGGAGGGGGAGGGGGAGATCCGAAATGATAGGAGAAGACAGGAGGGGGAGGGATGGAGCCAAGAGCTGGACAGGTGATTGGCAAAAGGGATATGAGAGGGTCATGGGACAGGAGGTCCGGGAGAAGGAAAAGGGGGAGGGGGGGAGAAAACCCGGAGGATGGGCAAGGGGTATAGTCAGAGGGACAGAGGGAGAAAAAGGAGAGAGAGAGAGAGAGAAAAAGAATGTGTGTATATAAATAAATAAGGGATGGGGTACAAGGGGGAGGTGGGGCATTAACGGAAGTTAGAGAAGTTAATGTTCGTGCCATCAGGTTGGAGGCTACCCAGACGGAATATAAGGTGTTGTTCCTCCAACCTGAGTGTGGCTTCATCTTGACAGTAGAGGAGGCCATGGATAGACATATCAGAATGGGAATGGGATGTGGAATTAAAATGTCCACAATCAATGGATTCACTTTCAAGGACTCTTCATTTTATGTTCTCAATATTTATTGCTTACTTATTTTCTATTATTATTCCTTTCTTTTTGTATTTACAGAGTTTGTTGTCTTTTGCGCTCTGGTTGAAAGCCCGAGTTGGTCTTTCATTGATTCTGTTATAGTTATCATTCTATAGACCTATTGAGTATGCCCACAAGAAACTGAATCTCACGGTTGTATATGGCGACATATATGTACTTTGATAGTGTATTTGCTTTGAACTTTGAACTTCAAAACTGTGATCAGAAATTAGAGAGAGTCACATGACAGTAGAAGTAGAATAGCTGAAGGGGATGTAATGGATGTTGTATATTTGGACTTTCAGAAGGCCTTTGACAATGTGCCACTCATGAGGCTGCTTATCAAGTTAAGAGCCCATGGTATTACAGGAAAGTTACTGGCACGGTTAGAGCATTGGCTGATTGCAAGTGCGAGTAGTTCTGGTTGGCAGCCAATGACTAGTGGTCTTCCAAGGATACACGGTGTATCGGAAGGATAGGAAGGTAGGCAGAGGGGGAGGCGTGGCTTTATTGGTAAGAAATGATATTAAATCATTAGAAAGAGGTGATATAGGATTGGAAGGTGCAGAATCTTTATGGGTTGAGCTAAGGAATAGCAGGGGTAAAAGGACCCTGATGGCAGTTATTTATAGGCCTCCAAACAGCTGCGGGATGTGGACCACAAATTACAACTGGAAATAGAAAAGGCTTGTCAGAAGGGCAGTGTTATGATAATTGTGGGGGATTTTAACATGCGAGTAGATTGGAAAAATCAGGTCGGCACTGGATCTCAAGAGAGAGAATTTGTAGAATGTCTGCGAGATGGCTTTTTAGAACAGCTTGTTGTTGAGCCCACTAGGGGATCGGCTGTACTGGATTGGGTATTGTGTAATGAACCGGAGGTGATTGGAGAGATTGAGGTGAAGGAACCCTTAGGAGGCAGTGATCATAACATGATTGAGTTCACTGTGAAATTAGAAAAAGAGAAGCCGAAATCTGATGTGTCGGTGTTTCAGTGGAGTAAAGGAAATTACAGTGGCATGAGAGAGGAACTGGCCAAAGTTGACTGGAAAGAGACACTGGCGGGAAAGATGGCAGAGCAGCAGTGGCTGGAGTTTATGCGAGACATGAGGAATGTGCAAGACAGGTATATTCCAAAAAAGAAGAAATTTTCGAGTGGAAAAAGGATGCAACCGCGGTTGACAAGAGAAGTCAAAGCCAAAGTTAAAGCAAAGGAGAGGGCATACAAGGAAGCAAAAATTAGTGGGAAGACGGAGGATTGGGAAGTTTTTAAAACCTTACAAAAGGAAACCAAGCAGAGAAAAGATTAACTATGAAAGGAAACTAGCAAATAATATCAAAGAGGATAGTAAAAGCTTTTTCAAGTATATAAAGAGTAAAAGACAGGTGAGAGTAGATATAGGACCGATAGAAAATGATACTGGAGAAATTGTAATGGGAGTTGAGGAGATGACAGAGGAACTGAACAAGTATTTTGCATCAGTCTTCACTGAGGAAGACAGCAGGATATCGGACACTCAAGGGTGGCAGGGAAGAGAAGTGTGCGCAGTCACAATTACGACAGAGAAAGTACTCAGGAAGCTGAATAGGCTAAAGGTCGATAAATCTCCCAGACCAGATGGAATGCACCCTCGTGTACTGAAGGAAGTAGCTGTGGAGATTGCGGAGGCATTAGCGATGATCTTTCAAAAGTCGATAGATTCTGGCATGGTTCTGGAGGACTGGAAGATTGCAAATGTCACTCCGCTATTTAAGAAGGGGGCAAGGAAGCAAAAAGGAAATTATAGACCTGTTAGCTTGACATCGGTGGTTGGGAAGTTGTTGGAGCCGATTGTCAAGGATGAGGTTACAGAGTACCTGGAGGCATATGACAAGATAGACAGAACTCAGCATGGATTCCTTAAAGGAAAATCCTGCCTGACAAACCTATTACAATTTTTTGAGGAAATTACCAGTAGGCTAGACGAGGGAGATGCAGTGGATGTTGTGTATTTGGATTTTCAGAAGGCCTTTGACAAGGTGCCACACATGAGGCTACTTAACAAGATAAGAGCCCATGGAATTACAGGAAAGTTACATACGTGGATAGAGCGTTGGCTGATTGGCAGGAAACAGAGAGTGGGAGTAAAGGGATCCTATTCTGGTTGGCTGCCGGTTACCAGTGGTGTTCCACAGGGATCAGTGTTGGGGCTGCTTCTTTTTACATTATACATCAACTATTTGGATTATGGAATAGATGGCTTTGTGGCTAAGTTTGCTGACGATACGAAGATAGGTGGAGTGGCCGGTAGTGCTGAGGAAACGGAAAGTCTGCAGAGAGACTTGGATAGATTGGAAGAATGGGCAGAGAAGTGGCAAATGAAGTACAATGTTGGAAAGTGTATGGTTATGCACTTTGGCAGAAAAAATAAACGGGCAGACTATTATTTAAATGGAGAAAGAATTCAAAGTTCTGAGATGCAACGGGACTTGGGAGTCCTCGTACAGGATTCCCTTAAAGTTAACCTCCAGGTTGAGTCAGTAGTGAAGAAGGCGAATGCAATGTTGGCATTCATTTCTAGAGGAATAGAGTACAGGAGCAGGGATGTGATGTTGAGGCTCTATAAGGCGCTGGTGAGACCTCACTTGGAGTACTGTGGGCAGTTTTGGTCTCCTTATTTAAGAAAGGATATGCTGACGTTGGAGAGGGTACAGAGAAGATTCACTAGAATGATTTTGGGAATGAGAGGGTTAACATATGAGGAACGTTTGTCCGCTCTTGGACTGTATTCCTTGGAGTTTAGAAGAATGAGGGGAAACCTTATAGAAACATTTCGAATGTTAAAAGGCATGGACAGAGTGGATGTGGCAAAGTTGTTTCCCATGATGGAGGAGTCTAGTACGAGAGGGCATGACTTCAGGATTGAAGGGCGCCCTTTCAGAACAGAAATGCGAAGAAATTTTTTTAGTCAGAGGGTGGTGAATCTATGGAATTTGTTGCCACGGGCAGCAGTGGAGGCCAAGTCATTAGGTGTATTTAAGGCAGAGATTGATAGGTATCTGAGTAGCCAGGGCATCAAAGGTTATGGTGAGAAGGCGGGGGAGTGGGACTAAATAGGATAAAATGGATCAGCTCATGATAAAATGGCGGAGCAGACTCGATGGGCTGAATGGCCTACTTCTGCTCCTTTGTCTAATGGTCTTATGGTCTTATGGTTCCGCAGGTGTTGGTGTTGGGACCGCTCCTTTTTATCTTGTATATCAATGGTTTAGATGATGGAAGAGATGGCTTTGTTGCCAAGTTTGCAGATGATATGAAAATTGGTGGAGGGGCAGGTAGTGTTGAGGAAACAGGGTAGGCTGTAGAAGGACTTAGACAGATTTTAAAAAATAGGTAAAAGAGTGGCAAATGAAATACAATGCTGGAAAATGCATGGTCATGCACTTTGGCGGTAGAAATAAACATGAAGATCATTTTCTAAGTGGGAAGAAAATTCAAAAATCTGAGATGCAAAGGGACTTGTGCAGAACACCCGAAAGGTTAACTTGCAGGTAGAGTCAGTGGTGAGAAAGGCAATTGGAATGTTGGCATTCAATTCAAGACGTCTAGAATATAAGAGCAAGGATGTGACGCTAAAGCTTTATAAGGCACTGGTGAGGCCTCACCTTGAGTATTGTGAACAGTTTTGGACTCCTCATCTAAGAAAAGATGTGCTGGCATTGGAGAGGGTCCAGAGGAGGTTCACAAGGATGATTCTGTGAAAGAAAGGGTTATCATACGAGGAACATTTGATGGCTCTGGGTCTGTACTTGCTGGAATTTAGAAGGATGAGGGGGGATCTCATTGAAACCTTTTAGATGTTGAAAGGCCAAGACAGGGTAGATGTGGAAAGAATGTTTCCCATGGTGGGAGAGTCTAGGACAAGAGGGCACAGGCTCAGGATAGAGGGGCTTCAATTTAAAACAGCGACGTGGAGACATTTTTTTAGCTTGAGGGTAGTGAATTTGTGGAATATGTTACCACAGGCAGCTGTGGAGGCCAGGTTGTTGGGTATATCTAAGGCAGAGCTTGATTGGTTCTTCATTGGACATAGTGTCAAAGGTCACGGGGAGAAGGCCGGGGAGTGGGGCCGAGGAGGGGAAAAAAGGATCAGGCATGATTGAATGGCAGAGCAGACTCGTTAGGCTAAATGGCCTAATTCTGCTTCTATAACGATTTTATATGACCCAGGCCCAAACTTGGCTTCTCTCGACTATCAGAGTCACACAAACAAGCAAGGGAGGAATTAATGACAGCAGATATTTGGAAAACAGTCCATTGGGACTAACAAATTTTCAAAAGACAAATACAGTAAACACAAAAAATGCACCACTGAGCTTGTAGAAATCTAATTCTGAGAGCATTCTGTGTCTGCATCACTATCTGGTATGGAGGCACCAAGGCACAGGATCAGAAAAGAACTGCAGAGGGATGTAAACTCAGTCAGCTCTATCAAGGCCACTAGCCACTGGCATCAAAGACATCTTCAAAAGGCAATGCTTCAAAAAGGCAGCATCCTTCATTAAGGACCCCCCACCAACCAGCATGTGCCCTCTTTTCATTACTGACTCACATTCAACATTTTAGGAACAACTTCTTCCCCTTCACCATCAGATTTCTAAATGGACAATGAACCCATGAACACTACCTCAATATTTTTTTCTCTTTTTGCACTAATTTTTATATACATTTATTTTTGTAATTTATAGTATATTTTATGTTTTGCTCTGTATTGCTGCTGCAAAATAACAAATTTTATGACGCATGTCAGAGATAATAAACCTGATTCTCATTCTAGAATGTGTAACCCAGGGCGTGTCAAAACAACAGGACTTAAATCACTGAATCCTAACCCTTAATTATGACACTTTTTCCTTCAGCTGTTTGTCTTTCATTTCAGCAGTTCATTTATTGATCTGGATGCTTTTGCTCTTAACTGCTGAGATCGATTCTGAAATTGATACTATCATCCATCTACCTCCAGTCATAGGGCTTGATATAAAGTGTCGGGTGATCTTGAGGAATTGGGTTCAGTTCTTTCCATTGTCACAATTCACAAGCCAATTCACCCATAACCCCTGAGCTTCTGACCATGTTGACTACGTGCTTGTTGGCATTATAAACGTAATGCTCAAAAAGGCATTGCTGTCTTCCTTTAGCAGATTTGTAGGTCTTCAAACCCTACAGTTTTCTGAGAACTAGCTATTCCCCTGCTTTTGACCTCTTGTTCTTCCCTAACTATTTGGTTTAACATATCCTAAATTTCCCTCCTCTTTCTCCCTGACAATACATTTAAATTGGTAAATTGGTTTATTATTGTCACATGTACCGAGATTAATGCATCTGTTAGTCTTGCGAGACCATGGATCTGCGCCTGGAAAGTCTTCACTCTCCAGGGCTCAGGCCTGGGCAAAGTTGTATGGAAGACCGGCAGTTGCCCATGCTGCAAGTCTCCCCTCTCCACGACACCGATGTTGTCCGAGAGAAGGGCAAGGACCGATACAGCTTGGCACCAGTGTCGTCGCAGAGCAATGTGTGATTAAGTGCCTTGCTCAAGGACACAACACGTTCCCTCGGCTGGGGCTCGAACTCACGACCTTCAGGTTGCTAGTCCAATGCCTTAACCACTTGGCCACGCGCCCACACTACCGAGATACAGTGTAAAATATTGATTACAACGTGTTGCAGTGGTACAGGGGAAAACAATAACTGAACACTCAGTAAAGTGCATTATTAAGGTCTACTGAGTTCCTCCAGCATTTTGTGCGTTGCTCTGGATTTCCGACATCTGCAGAATCTCTTGTGTTTGTGCAGATTAAAGTGTTACAGTTACAGAGAAAGTGCAGTGCAGGTAGACAACAAACTGCAAGGTCATAACGAGGTGGATTTTGAGGTCCAGAGCCTGTTTTATTGTACTAGGAAACCATTCAGTCACCTTACAACAATGAGGTTGAAGATGTCCTTGAACCTGGTGGTACATGCTTTTAGGCTTTTTTTATCTTCTTCCCGATGGGAAGTGGGCTTTACCTCATGGAAAGGGATTGGAGAATGTTTGAGTTGGGGGATGGTCTTTGATTATAACTGGCTTAAAAATCTTTGACCGATTTCTGATTGCCAATCCTTCTTTAACAAAGTGGGGGAAATTGCCTTTTAAACTCATGGGAGAGCATAGGCCATCAGCTTATTTTGCTGTTGATGTTTCTCTAGCAGGCAATTTGTTTTTTACGAGGCCCAGTTGCTAGCTTGACGCTCAATCCAGCACGGATGGAAAATGTGCCTGAGGAGCCGGCTGGGTTCGAACTCGCGAGCCTTTGCTCCGGAGTCCGGCGCTGATGCCACTACGCCAGCAGCTGGCCTCTTTAGCAAAGTAGTTTATTAATATTCTTTATCAATGGGTGACACAGTAGCATAGAAGTTGGCGCATCACTTTAGAACTCCAGCGATCAGAGGTCACGTCCTGCCATTCTCTGTAAGGAGTTTGTACATTCTCTCGGTGTTGGTGTTGGCTTCTTCCAGGTGCCTGGGTTTACTCTCACAGCCCAAAGACATACAGTTTAGTGAGGGCGAGTAAGTAGTAGGCATGCTTCCATTGCAGTGACACTTGTGGGCTTCCCTCTGCGCATTCCTGAACGTGTTGCTTGTCAACGTAAACATACAGAGCAAATGGTTACCCATGTAGCAAGCTCCCCCTCTTCACGCATCTGATGAACCTAAAGGAATGGCAGAGACCGATACAGTTTGGTAGCAGCAGCATCGAAGGAGTTGCCAGTCAGCATCGAACTCAATGTAGACTGCCTTAGTGACTGAAGTTCCGGAGTTTTCCCTCAGGGTTTACTCCCGAGCCCTTCCCCATGAGCAGGGATAGTTGCAAGGCAGCGGAGGTTTGAGATCAGAGTTTTCCTTCTCCTAGATGAGCTGCCAGCCCTGGCTGATGAGTCCCATCTGCCCAAAGCGACTGGTTTTAAGGCGCCAGTAACCCGCCTTTTCTCCTTCTCCGGTCAGAAGGAACAATTCTACCGAGCTCAGTGGCTCAGCCACACGTGAAGGCCAGGAGCTGGACTTGATTGTCAAAGGCTATTTGAGGCGCACACCATTGGGAGCATTTAATAGGTAGTGGGAGCTTGTCCCCATTACCATCTCCGGCTATCCCAACCTTAAGGAGTCACAAAATAAATGTGCAAGATACCCATCAACAGTGCCCGAGGTTACACCTGAAGGTCAGTTGTACTGTAGAATCTGTATTCGCACTCAGTGGACACTTTATTAAGCAGCTTCTGTACCTCATTAAGTGGCTACTGTGTGTATGTTCGTGGTTTGCTGCTGTAGCCCATGCATTTCACAGTTTGACATGACGTGCATTCAGAGATGTTCCTCTGCACACCACTGTTGTAACATGTGGTTATTTGAGTTACTGTTGTCCTCCTGTCAGCTTGAACCAGTCTGGCCATTCTCCTCCGACCTCTCCCAATAACGAGCCGTTTTTGTCAACAGGACTGCTGCTCACTGGATGTATTTTGTCTTTTCAGACTTTTCTCTGTAAACTCTAGAGACTGTTGTGTGTGAAAATCCCAGGAGATCAGCTGTTTCTGAGATACTCAAACCACCCCATCTGGCACCAACAATCATTCCACAGTCAAAGTCACTTAGATCACATTTGTTCCCCATTCTGATGTTTGATCTGAACAACAACTGAACCTTTTGACCATGTCTGCATGCTTTTATGCATCAACTTGCTGCCACATGATTGGCTAATTAGATATTTGCATTAACGAGCTGGTGTACAGGTGTATCTAATAAAGTGGCTACTGAGTGTTTATTTCAGCCGTAAGGTCTCCTTTTCTGAAATTTCCTCCCCCAGTACTACTCAAAACCTCATATATTTTCAATCAGATCACCTCTTACTCTATTAAACCTTTGGGTGTTTATATAATCTGATCATTTTTCCACTAGTGAGACAACCCCGTCATCCTGTAAATCAAAATATAAACTTTCTTTAAACCATGTCCAGTGTAGAGACTAAAACTGGTTGTACTCCAGCTGGGATCTCATCTGGAGGAGTGTGACAAATAGAACGAAGGGGAAGGGTGGTGTGGCATCATAGCATTTAGTGTATTGCTTTAAGGCGCTAGTGCCGGTGATCACTGATTGGGGTTCATTTCCCACTGCTGCCTGTAAGGAGTTTGTATGTCCTCTCCATGGCTGTACGGGTTTCCTACAGTGTGCTCCAGATTTCTCCCACATTGCATAGACGTAGGAAGGATTTAGGGTTAGGGGTGGTGAATTATTGGTACTGGAAATGTGGTGACACTTGCAGTAACTGTTCCCTCTAAGCTGCATGGGTGCGCAGCCGTGCAGTAGCTGAAATGCTCCCACGCACAGAGCCTTTGTTGCGTGCAGCTGGAATCTTCTTTTATATAATGTTAATATGATTTTGAAATTATGCTAATAATTTTTATATATATTTTAATATAATTTTGAAATCCATTTTAACATAATTGTGAAATACCCTGCAATTAATTGTGCTAATGAATATAATCCATAAATTATTTAAATAATGAATGTAGCACACCCTTTTACTTTGAAACATTTTAGAGCTTCAACGTGTTTACATTGTCAGTGTTTCATTTTACAACACTGTTAGAAATTGCAACACTAAACACAGAGTGGAAGACCAGAGCTCAATGTTAATAAACCACCAGCCCACTGAATGCCGATGCTGTTTAAAATGCCGTGCAGTTTTCAGGCCGTGTAAAAATTTCCTGCTCAGAACAATGGTTAGCCCACGCAGCTGTAATAAAAATTAGAGGGAACGCTGCTTGCAGGCTGCCCCAGTACAACCCTTGCTGATTTGATTCGATGGAAATCATGCATTTCATTTTTTTGTTTCAATGATTCTATGTACATGGGATAAATAAAGCTGAACTGAACTTGAGTCAGATGAGAGTCAGGTGGGAGTTAGACTGCAAGATAACTAGAGAGAGTGAGAGAGAGATGGAGCCGCTGAACAGGAAACATGCAGACCAAGAGAGATAGAGAGAGTGAGATATAGATACAGCGATGGGGATAAGGAGAAACAGGTAGAGAGGTAGTGAGAGGTAGAGAGAGAGAGAGATAGAGAGAGTGAGATATAGATACAGCGATGGAGATAAGGAGAAACAGGTAGAGAGGTAGTGAGAGGTAGAGAGGGAGAGAAATAGAGAGAGTGAGATAGATAGAGAGATGGAGACAGGGAAAAACAGGTAGCAAGAGAGAGAGAGAGAGAGATAGATAGAGAGATGGAGGTAGGGAGAAACAGGTAGAGAGGTAGAGAGAGAGAGAGAGTGAGAGATAGAGAGATGGAGATAGGGAGAAACAGATAGAGAGGTAGTGAGAGGTAGAGATGGAGAGAGATAGAGAGAGTGAGATAGATAGAGAGATGGAGGTAGGGAGAAACAGGTAGAGAGGTAGAGAGAGAGAGAGTGAGAGATAAAGAGATGGGGTAGGGAGAAACAGGTAGAGAGGTAGAGAGAGAGAGAGTGAGAGATAAAGAGATGGAGATAGGGAGAAGCAGGTAGAGAGGGAGAGAGATAGAGAGAGTGAGATAGATAGAGAGATGGAGATAGGGAAAAACAGGTAGCGAGAGAGAGAGAGATAGAGAGATGGAGGTAGGGAGAAACAGGTAGAGAGGTAGAGAGAGAGATAGATAGAGAGACAGAGATAGGGAGAAACAGGTAGAGAAGTAGTGAGAGGTAGAGAGAGATAGAGAGAGACAAAGAGTTAGAAACAGAGAGAGAGAGCGGTAGAGGGAGATAGAAAGGGAGGGAGAATTTATTAGTGAAAGTCTTTGTGTCTGTGAGGGAAAGAATTGATAAATAAATAGTTGAAGTCTTAAGAATATGACAGGATGAGGATGTCATTCAGATAATAAAACGGAGAGATGAAATGTGATATGACAGCACTGAGGCATCAATATTTTCTTCACATCCTGAGGTTACCCACTGCTTTATGGCAGCGTGCTTAAGACAGCAGAATGAATAAGTCAGAGCCTTTAGGGCTGATGTAATGCCAGTCATTAGGCAATGAAGGTACATGCTGCAACTATTAAAGTGTTCTGGACAATTTGCAAACATTTATAAGTTTGTGCAAACTTAAAATCATAAGAAAGGATAAGGCATGTAAAACTACTGACTTGCAAACCAGAGAGCAAAGGGCAGGTATCTGAAATTGCTGACTAAATAGCATTAGGATGAAATGAAATAATTCTATGTAGAAAAGTGCCTAGCATAAACCCGCTTGCATTTATTTATTGTGAACCCGAATTTGAAGCAGGAGAAGGACAAGGTGGGTGATAGACTGAAAGATAACCACAGAGAGTGAGAAAAAGACAGAGATACTGAACAAGAAGCATACGGAGAGAGACAGAGCATGAGAGATAGATAGAGAGACAAAGACAGAGGTAAAGAGAGATGGATAGAGAGAAATAGATAGATGGAGAGAGATATAGACAGAGAGGTGGAAGCAGAGATAGAGAGATGAAGATTCTTTGAAGAAAGGGAGAGAAAGAGAGGTAGAGAGATAGATATAGGCAGATGGAGAGAGATAGAGAGATAGAAATAAGGAGCTAAAGAGAGAGGAGAGATAGATAGATGGCGATAGAGAGGTAGATAGCGAGGTAGAGAGAAATAGAGATAGACAGACAGATAGAGAGATGGAGATAGAGAGTTAGAGATTGACAGAGATATACAGAGAGAGAGAGAGAAATAAATAAGCAAACTGGATGGAGTAGAATTATGAGCAGAATCAAAAATGTTGTTTGAGGCACAAAAAACATCTATTACTATTGGGCTGTTGATTTAAAAATATAATTAAAATTAATAGTGTGATTAAAATAATCAATTGCCTGTTATTTGCTATTTTAATTGCACAGCTAAATGATAATTGCATAGTAATAATTTATAGTTTTGAATTAATTTGTTTAAATGATTTAATTGTTTTTATTTTAAATTATTTCTATTATTTTAAGCTTCATTAGTTGATGCAAATGGAATTGGTTCTGCTAGATTGGTGTATCTACTTCACGTACTTCTAAGGCACAGGAGATCTAGTCTAAGTTGGTCTTGTGTTTGGTGCAAACATGATGGGCCGAAGGGCCTGTTCCTGAGCTTTGTAGTACGTTCTATGCTAACTCTACATAATAGTCTTATATGTTTTACAGCTGTGTTACTTTGCAGATGACACGAAGGCTGATGGTGTTGTGGAGAGTGTAGAAGGTTGTTGTAAGTTACAACAGGGCACTGGGTGGAATGCAAAGCTGGGCTGAGAAAAGGCAGATGGGTTCAGTCCAGTCAGGAGTGAAGATCACTTTGGAAGGTCAAACTTGAAGGCAGAGTCCAAGGTTAACAGCAGGATTCTTGGCAAATGTGGAAGAACAGAGAGATCATGGAATCCACGAGCATAGATCCCTCAAAGTACTGCAAAGTTGACAGGGTGGTTAAGAAGGCATATGGTCAAGGCAGGTCAACTCAATTTTCATTGTCATTTCAACCATAACTGCTGGTACAGTACTCAGTAAAAACGAAACAGCGTTTTTCAGGACCATGGTGTGTTGACCTTCATTAGTCAGGGGATTGAGTTTAAGAGCCACAAGGTAATGCTGCAGCTTTATAAAACCCTGACGAGACCATATTTAAAATATTGTTTTCATTTCTGGTCACCTCATTATTGGAAGGATGTGGTAACTTTAGAGAGCGTGCAATGGAAATTGACTGGGACACTGCCGGGATCAGAGAGCATGTCTTCGGAGGATACGTTGAGTGAGCTCAGTCTTTTCCCTTTGGAGTGCAAGAGAATGAGAAGCAATTTGATAAGGGTGTATAAGAAGATAAGAGGCACAGATAGAGTGGTTTTGTCTTGTAATTTCAAATATTAAATTAATTCAAAGGAAGGCACGGGAGGCCAAGATGTGGGTCTAACTTTGAGTTTACTTTAAACGAGGTGCAAAAATATCCCATGGTCATGTGATGTATGCAATTCACGTATTTATACATATAACGTGTAATTAATTATTTAAACAAACAAGAATGCTTTATCAACCAATATATATATAAAATTACTCAATTATTACGTGAGTATTATTAAATACACAAGAGTGGATGGCCAGAGACTTTTACCAAGGGGGGAGGGGGCATAATTTTAAGGTGATTGGGGATGTCAGTAGTAGGATTTTTACACAGAAAGTGGTGTGTGTGGAACACACTGCCGAGGTTGGTGGTAGAGGGAGATACTTTAGGGACATTTAAGAATCTTTTAAATAGGCGTATGGATGAAAGAAAAATGGAGGGCTATGCGGGAGGGAAAGGTTAGATTGATCTTACAGTAGGTTGAAAGGTTGAAGGGCTTGTATTGTACTGTAATGCATGTACTGTATGTTCTACCTGATAAATGCCTTGTACATCAGCTCACCCCAGCCATTTCCAGCAAATTCCAGACCTCCCCTAATGATCAGACTGCTTCTCATTTTTGTCTTTTATCTTCTAATGTTAACCTCTTGTGAAACATCTGGCCACGTTTTTCATTCTTGGCCCGTTTCTCTAAGGCAAGCAACAGCCAGAGAGATGCATGTTAAAAGCCATGTTTTGAGGTTTGGATGCCAAATAATTGATCCATACCTCACCCCCTCTCTTCGGGGCAGAAGTTTGCAATGTGCTTCAGAGATTATACCTTGTTGCATCTAGCTTACAAGTCCACGATAAATCGGCACACCTCTCAGGATTCCTCCGTGTATAAGCAGAAACCCTGAAGCTTAATAGAATTATGGAGTCATAGAGGGACCTAGCATAGAAACAGACCCTCAAGCAGCCAGCATCATCAAAAGTCCCCACCCAACCCAGACATTCTCTCTTCTCCCCTCTCCCATTAGGCAGAAGATACAAAAGCCTGAAAGTACATAACACCAGGCTCAAAGACAGCTTCTATCCACTGTTCGCAGACTCTTGAGTGGATCTCTTCTATGAGAATATGGACACTTGGGCCCACAATTGACCTCATTATAATTTTGCAGTTCATCATTTACCTGCACAGCACGTTCTTGGTAGCTTTCAGATCTTATTCTGTAATAACGCACACCAAAGGACCATAAAGCATAGGAGATGAGTTTGGCCATTCGGCCCATCGTGTCTGCTCCACCATTCTATCACGGCTGGTTTATTCTCCCTCTCAATCCCATTCTCCTGCCTTCTCACTGTAACCTTTGACACCTTTACTGAGCAAGAACCTATCAACATCCACTTTAAATATACCTAATACCTTGGTGTCCACAACTGTTTGTAGCAATGAATTCCACAGATTCACCACCCTCTGATTAAAGAAATTCTTTCTCATCTTTGTTCTAAATGGATTTTCCCCTATTCTGAGGCTGTGCCTCCTGGCCCTGGGCTCACTCAGTATGGGAAACATCCTCTCCACATCCACTATACCTAGACCTTTCAATAGTTGATAGATTTCAATAAGATATCCCTCATTATTCTAAACTCCAGCGAGTACAGGCCCAGGGTCATCAAACATTCCTCATATGTTAACCTTTTCGTTCCCGAGATCATTCTCGTGAACTCTCTCTGGACCCTCTCCAATATCAGCACATCCTTTCTCTGATAAGGGGCCCAAAAATGCTCACAATACTCCAAGTGCGGTCTGACCAATGCCTTACAAAGCCTCTATCCTTAATTTTATACTCTAGCGGCGCAAAATGGATACTAACATTGCATTTGCCTTTCTCACCACTGACTCAACCTGCAAATTAACCTTTAGGAAATAAGAGAACTCCCAAGTCCCTTTGTACCTCTGGTTTCTGAATTCTCTCTCCGCTTAGAAAATAGTCACGCTTTTATTTCTTCTACCTAAGTGCGTGACCATACGCTTCCCTACACTGTATTCCATCTTTTCTTTGCCCATTCTCCCAATCTGTCTAAGTCCTTCTGCAGACTCCCTGCTTCTTCAACACTACCTGCCTCTTTCCAGCTCAATCACATCTTTCCTGTAGTACGATCAATAGAACTCTGCACACAGTGTGGCCTAAACAACATGCGTAACATCACACCCCAACTCTTGTATTCAGTGCCATATCTGCTGAAGAGAAAAGACAAAGAACATTTATTATCAAGGCGTGTACAGAGAATACAATGCTGAGGTTCATCTCTCCACAGCCAGCCATGAAACAGAGAACACCATGGAACCCCTACAGGAAAATATCACACACCCAATCTGCGAAAAAAGAAGGACAAATTGCACAAATGGTAAAAATGAGTGAGCAGCGCGTAGAATATCAACGATCAAACCAGTAGTATTCGGTATTGTTCAGCTCAGTGCTGGGCCACTCGTAGGGCCATTCTTTGCCCTAGTCCGCATCAATCACCCCTCAGAAACTGCAAAAAAAAAGATTAGCCAGAATCCAGAAACACATGCAACATAAACCTCAAGATCCATAAAATGAGGCCATAGCCTCGCCAATCAATGCTGGCAATGTGGATCCCAAGACTCCTGCGCTTTCCTCCGACAGCAGCGAGTGAGAGGAAGAAGACCGGTCAGACGCAGGCAGGCGGTGCCAAACACCCGCCCATCCCCTGGTCTCATCTTCGTCAACCAATCTTGCTCGATGCTTCAATCGGAGAGAAGTAATGGAGTTGATTGTGGGCTTGCGCCCTTGATACCTAAGCAGAGGGAAGTAATGGAGTCAATCATGGGTTTGCACCCTGTCTCCGGGCAGCACACTCTGCTCCACTCACAACATGCTGGAGGAACTCAGCAGGTTGGGCAGCATCCGTGGAAACGATCAGTCAGTGTTTCGGGCCGGAACCCTTCGTCAGGACCCCAGCCCGAAACGTTGTCTGATCGTTTCACAGATGCTACCGGACCTGCTGAGTTCCCCTAATGTGTTGTGAGTGTTGCTTTGACTCCAGTATCTGCAGATTATTTTGTGTTTACACTCTGCTCCAGACCTCACCGAACTCCCTCCGAGACAGCAAAGCGCCAGAACGCTCAATTGGCCCCAAAACATACCATCAAAACGCAAATCACAGGTTCCAATCACACGCAGCTTAGTAGTAGAATGATGTTTGAAAGACGAAGAAGTAAAAAAGAAGCAGTTTGTGAACTGTCAGCAGGACATCGCTATTGGTCACGTTGTTCACTGGCTCCATCTTGACAAATCGACAAGCATTGTGCCGTCTTCAACACCCTATCTATCAAAGACGAGGTGCTTTGAGTATCTCAGAAATGCTGATCTCCTGCGATTTTCACACACATCATTCTCTAGAGTTGACAGAGAATTGTGTGGGAGATAAAAAAAAAGCAAAAAAAAAATTCAGTGAGTGACAGTTCTGTGGGTGTAAATGCCTCTTTAGTAAGTGAGGTCGGAGGAGAATGGACAGATTCGCTCAAGCTGACAGGAGGCCAACAGTAACCGTGAATTACAACAGTGGTGTGCAAAAGAGTATCTCTGAATGCACAGGACTTGGACGGGTTTCAGCAGCAGAAGACCGTAAACATTCACTACAGGAGGTACCCAAATAAATTGGCTGTGGAATATATCCTTTAGTTGGAACTTCGGCCATTTTTCCCATGGGACACAAATGCAGTATGTCAGATTTTGTGTTTTTGGCTATCTTCATTTTGCTAAAGACACTGTCACAGAAATTCCTCAATGCCCCTAATCCTATAAGCGATCTAACATAACGTTGCATGGCAATTAGCGATGTACTAGAACTAGGGTGCTAACTGCAACTGAGTGGCCCCTTATCTAACAAAGGATGTGCTAGCTTTGGAGAGAGTCCAGAGCAGGTTAAGAAGAATGATCCTGAAATGAAAGGGTTAATGCATTTGGTAGCTTTGGGCCTGTTTAGAAGAAGAGGAGGGAACTCATTGAAACCCATCAGAGGCCTAGATAGAGTGGATGTGTAGAGGATGTTTCCTATAATGGGCGAGTCTAGGACAGAGGGCACAGTTTCAGAGTGCGTCTCTTAGAATAGAGATGAGGAGGAGTTTCTTTGGCCAGAGGGTGGTGAATCTGTGAAATTCATTTCCACTATCGAAAGTGGAGGCTACATCATTGGATATATTTAAAGAGCATGTTGATAAATACTTGATTATTGAGGGTATCAAAGGTTACAGGGAGGAGCCAGGGGTTTGGGGTTGAGAGGGATAATAAATCAGCCATGATGGAATGGTGAAGCATACTTGATGGGATGAGTGACTGAATTCTGCTCCAATGTGTTATGGTCTTTCCTTTAGAAGCTGCTCATAAATCAGGGATCCGAGGTGCAGAAGAGCACGGTTGAGGTATTGTTACTTGGCTAAATGATTGGGACCTGGGTGTGGTCATGGGATGTGGGTTGGGCCAACTGAGTGGGGTTAGGTAAGGGTCATGAAGTAACCTGGGGTTATGTCCATAAGATCATCGTCCCTTTGCACCTCCTGTTTCTGAATTTCCTCCCCATTTAGAAAATGTTTTACACATTTATTCCTTCTGCAGAAGTGTATGACCATATCCTTCCCTACACTGTGTTCCATCTGCCACTTCTTTGCCCATGTCCCCCTGCAGACTCTCTGCCAGCTCAATGCTACCTACCCGTTTTCTTTATGCAGTGTTGTCCTGCCAGAGACAGCAATGGAATCGGAGTCGATATACAAGAGAACTGCATCTTAAACAGGGAACTCCAAGAGTGGGAGTGACAGAGCTATACAAAATTATGAGGGGTATAGATTGGGTAAATGCAAGCAGGCTTTTTTCCACAGCAGTTGGGTGACACTGCAACTAGAGGTCATGGGTTAAGGGTGAAAGGTGAAAAGTTTTAGGAGAACATGTGGGGGAACTTCCTCACTGAGAGGGTGGTGAGAGTGTAGGACGAGCTGCCGATGCAAGTGGTGGATTCAAAGTCATTTTGATCACTTGAGAAGTTTGGATAGGTACATGGATGGGAGGGTTATGGAGGGTGCAGCTCTGGGTGCAGGTTGATGTGACTAGGCAGCTTAACTGGTTTGGCACAGACTGGATGAGCTGAAGGGCATATTTCTGTGCTGTCGTTTTCTAAGACAGGGGCTCTTGGAATCATGCAAAAGAAAACTGTAACAGGTGGGGGGGGGGAATGGCCTTCTGTGTAATGAAATTTTTATTCAAATGCTCTGCGTAGTAATTTATTCAATCTATTGTGTTGTGGTGAATGACAAATCGTTTCTTTTTCAGTCCAGTTCAGCTCTTCCACTCTGTCAGTGCTAAATTCCATTCTCCTTCTACCGCCACCTTACACAACTGATCTCTCCGCAGATCTTTAATTGCCCGTCCTTGGTTCTGATTCTCAGTCACCTGCACTCCGATGGTCCAGTTTCGGCCAGGGCCCGGTTATTCGCTGTAATTTCTTGAAGACAAGATCGCTGCCGGTGGAAGTGCTACATTTTTTTTTGAACTGCAAATTACTTTCTCTAAAGATTAATTAGCAGATTTTGAAATGTAGCATGTTCTGTTCCTGAAACAATGACTGCAGAAGGCCCTCATTAGTTTCAGCATGAGTTTATCCCTTCCGTTCTGTTGGTTTCAATGGGAGCCGGTCACAGGCGTATTGTTCAATACGGAGAGGGTGCATCAGAAGCAATTGAAGATTTATTGCCCAGTCGTTTTTCTCGTTTTAACCGAGAGCCAGGGGGGAACTATATTGGGAAAACGAGCAGTGGGGAGAGAAGGAGGGAGGGTGGAAGGGTGGGAAGCGGGGAGACGGGAAAGATTTACAGTGGAGCTCATTTCTTTGCTTCAGTAACGTGACCATACATCCCTTTGAGCTAGTGTTGATTTCTAACGCTTTTTAAACACTCATTATAGAATGAACGGTGTTAACCTGCGCACACTCCCACGCACAGACCGAGATATTCCTTGACACTGTTTAGAAAACCAAACAGATTTCTGCAGCTTCTTCTGGCTGCCTTGGGGACTTGCTGGCGTCCAATTAGTGCAATGCCGTTTTGCTGGAAAGTTACTCGTTATTTATAGAGCGCTGCTCAGTGCCGCGAACTTCTGATACATGCCTTATTAAGGCCTGGGTTAACCCCAAGGGCTGGAGACTTTCACTGCAACGTTACGCAAAGGTCGCCTTCCTTCGGCGCACACTATCAAACGCTGACATTTCAGTGCAGTGCATACGTTCTGTGCTTAAACCAGGGTGGAATGGTTGTCCCCACACAGTTCTCGATGCCAGATGAAAATTGGATGTGGATTTCTGTCATTTTATCCGGTGTCAGGGTTGTAAACTTAGTTAGCTCCATCATGACCACCAGCCTCCGCAGGTAGTATCTAAGACACCTTCAAGGAGAGATGCCTCAAAAAGGCGGCGTCCGTCATTAAGGACCCCCCGTCAACCAGGACGTGCCCTCTTCTCATTGCTACCATCAGGAAGGAGGTACAGAAGCCTGAAGACACACACTCAACGATTCAGGAACAGCTTCTTCCTCTCTGTCATCAGATTTCTGAATGGACTTTGAACTCACGAACATTACATCACTACTTCTTTTATTTCTATTTTATTTGCATGATACTTATTTAATTTAGCTGTTATATAATACAGCGAAGTCCTGCTGAAGGGTCTCGGCCCGAAACGTCGACTGTACTTTTGTCCATAGATGCTGCCTGGCCTGCTGAGTTCCTCCAGCATTTTGTGCGTGTTGCCGGTGATACTAAACGGATTCAACAGTAGCCGTTCAGATGGACTTTATCAAATGGTCTCTAATACCGATGTGTACTTATTTTATCTTCGGTATGAAGAGTCAAAACGCTATTCCATATCAGTTGGTTCTTTCATGCCAAAAAGTCGTATACCACTTCTCTTTCTTTTTCAATATTTTTATGAATATCAAATTATTAAACATTACAAAGAATTGATACAAAGCTATTGGGGTTACATTTTTTTCTATATATTATATTTGTACTCTGTAAGATTTTGGGAGGTTAACCTCTGTGTGTTAACTGTGTTTATATTTCTATATACTAATTATTAACCATGTACGCCACTTCTCAACAGAGGGGGAAACACGATACCTATTGATGGGGGGGGGGGGAGAGTCTCATTGCTAATCATGGAGGTTTGCTACTACTGCACGGGGGTGGGGTTTAAACTAGAGTTGCAGGCGGATGGGAACCGGAGTGTCGGAACAGATTTTGAAGCTGCTGTGGGGAGATGTTGTTAAGATTTCAGAGAAAGCCAGGAATCAAAAGCTTGACATGGTGCGACTAATGTCCTGAACATTTCAATGCAAGGAGTGTTGAAGGAACGGCTCAAAGAATCGATCAACATCTGGAGTTTTGATATTGTAGACGTTGGCGAGACTGGACTGGCAGCTCAATATCAGAGAACAAGAGAAAGTCTGCAGACGCTGGAAATCCAGGCAGAACACACAACATGCTGGAGGAGCTCAGCAGGCCAGGCAGCATCTACGGAAAAGAGTAAAACATTCGACGTTTCGGGCCGAGACCCTTCTTCAGAATATTCGGGGCTCGGTTGTTTTAGACGCGACAGAGCGGGAATGATGAAAGGGAGAAGGCTTGCAAGTAGCCTACGTGCGACACCACCTCTCCCACCTCCATTCGGGACTCCGGGCAGTCCTCCCAGGTGAGGCAGCACATCACCTGCGAACCTGCTCGGGTCGTCTGGGTAGCCACCAACCTGATCTGTCTCTCCTTACGGTAAACATGAGTTTAAATGGCTCGGCATGGACTTTTCCTGTGCTGCACTTTACATGACTCAGTGAGTATTGGGTTCACTCAATAAGTGGAATGACAACAATGTTCTTGCCAAAGCCTCAATTCTGCCCAGTCCTGGGTGAGGCTCATTTCTAGCTAATGGTCTTTATTGAACAGCATTTTGGGGAACATGCAACAATCTAATTCAGAATGTATCGCTCCTTCCGTGATTCCCTTGTCCATTCGTCCCTCTCCACTCATCTCCCTCCCGGCACTTATCCCCGCAAGCGGCCTTACTGTTACACCTGCCCGATCGCCTCCTCCCTCATCTCCGTTCAGGGCCCTCAACGCTTCACCTGCGAATCAGCTGGGCCGTCCCTGGTGTCCGGAGCTACCCATGCGACCTCCTCTGCTTTGATGAGCCCCATTGTAATTCAGGGGACCGCTTCATCCAGCGTCTCCACTCCGTCTGCCAAAAGTGGAACTTCAGATTCTAATTCCGATTTCCATTCGGACGCTTCAGACCATGGCCTCCTCTCATGTCATAATGAGGCCACCCTCAAGGTGGAAAAGTAACATCTTATATTCGCTCCTGGTAGCCTCCAACCTGATGGCAGAAATATTGATTGCTACTTCTGGTTTTTAAAAAAAATTCTCTCCCCCTCTCCTCTTCTTCTATTCCCCACTCTGGCCTCTCACCTCACTTCACCTGCCTATTACTTCCTCCTGGGTCCCCTTCTTCTCTTTCTCCTGTGGCCTGCTGTCCTCTCCTGTCAGATTCCTCCCTCTCAAGCTTTGACCTTTCACACCCACCTGGCTTCATCTATCACATTCTAACCATCCTACTTTGCCTCCTCCCCCACCTTTTTATTCTGGCGTCTTCACCATTCCTTTCCAGTCCTGATGTAGAGTTTTGACCCAGAATGTCGACTGTTTATTTCCATAGATGCTGCCTGACCTGCTGAGTTCCTCCAGCATTTTGTGAGTGATGCTGTTGAAGTGTCACTTGTGTTTGGTGTCCCCCCCTAATTAGTTTTGAAGGTGGTCTTGTCTGGGAAATGAGCTGTTTTCCATGTCAAAAGTGCCCATGTGGAGGTTGGTCAGTGAACTAGCCGCTGTAACTTGACCTGGTGTAGCTGGTTGTTTGAATTGATGAGGATGTTCCACAGTTTTGTTGGCTCTCCCTTCCTCCCACCCTGCTTGATTGGAATCCAATTCTGCTCTCTCAGTTTCTCTATTTCGACCACACGAGTTCTGGCTTCTATCTTCCCCATTAGTGCTTCCATCCCCGTCAAGCACAGTGAAAATTAGTAGGGCAGAATGGAATGGGTTTGCAAACTAGCACAGACTTGATGGGGGGATTGGCCTTATTACAAGGATTTTTTTTTAAAAAGTCTATCACGAGCCTTACGCCGGTTTCATTTACAAGGATTACCTAATAATAATGATCAGTTGAGCACAGACCAAATCAATATTTACTGACAAGTACTTTTATTGTTTCACCAAAAAAGCACGTGAATTTGCACAACATAATATCCCCCAAGTTTCTCCAACCCTGCACGAACAGTGAAAGGGTAGGAAAGGTAATACTGAGGAAGGCTACATTGGCCAGGTGTCCCTCATCTGATCACCATGTATCTGACGTGCCGTTAGTTCTTTCAGTGACCTGTGATGGTTTGTCTCTGGTGAGTTGTTGCTGCTTTGCGTTCAAAGCTCCTTACTTTTAAACACTTCTTATCAGTTCAAATGTTGCATTTCAATCTTGTTGGCTTGAAGTCATCTGACTGACTTGTGCAAACTTCCTATTGGCTCTGGTCCAAGTTGGCATCCATTTATTGTCCTCTTCCTCAAGTGACAACTAGTAATCTATATCTCCTTGTTCTAAATCAGTTGCCAAACCAATAACCAGCCTGACCATTCAGGGCAGATGCAGACCCCACCATTCACAAATGTACATGTTCTATCATACTAAAGAACACCACACAAATTATTTCTTATTAGCAATTTACCCCAGTCCAGTAGATTACCTGCAGCATCATTGTCTTGACTTTAAAACACTGATTCTGCAAGGAACACCAGTACACAAAATGGATGATACAGAGCAGCTTCACAAAATGGCTGCCTCCATTCCTTTGACCTCCTGGAAGGAACAAAGACAATTAGTTTGCTTACTTGCACTGTGCTTCAAATTCGTTTAAATTCACTGATTTGTAGACATCAGTTCTTTCTGGCCAACAGCCTCCTTTATATCATAATATATGAAATAATGTGAGAATGAAGTACACAGCTCTGAAGCACACTAATTATTAGTTGCCCCTCAAAAAATATGGGGGGGGGGGCTGGCATGGTAGTGTAGTGTTTAGTGCATTGCTGTATAGTGCCAGAGATTAATGATCAGGGTTCAGTTCCTGCTGTTGTGTGGAAGGAGTTTGTTCGTTCTCCCCCTGAGTTTCCTCCGGGTGCCCCAGTTTCTTCGCACATTTCAAAGGCGTACAGATTAGGGTTGGTGAGTTTTGGGCATGCTACGTTGGTACTTGAAGCATGGCGACACTCACAGGCTGCCCAGCACAATCCTCGCTGACTTGATTTGATACAAATGATGCATTTCTGTACATGTGACAAAGCTGAAAGTAAATTTATTATCAGTGTTCATGTATGTCACCATATGCAACCCTGAGATTTATTTTCTTGTGGGCATATTTAATAAATCTATAGAATAATAACCATAACAGAATCAATGAAAGGTCACCCCCAACTTGGCATTCAACCAGTGTGCAAAAGACAGCAAACTGTGCAAATGCAAGAAGAAAGAAATAATAACAATAAATAAATAAGCAATAAACATTGAGAACATGAGATGAAGAATCCCTGAAAGTGAGCCCATGGGTTGTGAGTCCATGAGCTCATCTTTAAAATCCTTAAAAATTCAGCACCTTTATCACTGGAACTGTATAGTTTACAATGAGATCCTTCACACAAGAAGACTCTCTCAGTTATGTGGCCTTTCATGCCATTACTTCTCTGTCGCTCATCGACCACCCACCCCCGCCACCTTCCACCTCTTCCACAGTACCAAGTCCCACAATGCTAGCACAGGATTCCTTGAAAGGTAACTTGCAGGTTGAGTTGATGGTAAGGAAGGCAACTGCAATGTTAGCATTCATTTTGAGAGGATTAGAATCTAAAATCAAAGATGGTAATGCTGAGGCTTTATAAGATGCTGGTCAGATTACATCGTGGACAGTTCTGGGTCCCATGTCTAAAAAATGATGTGCTAGCATTGGAGAAGGTCCAGAGGAGCTTCACAAATATTATCCCAGGAATGAAAGGGTTAACATATGAGGAGCCTCCAGGCCTATTATAACTCTAAGTGGATTTTAGAGGAATGGGGTTGGGGGGGGAATGTCAAGGAAACATGCCAAATACTGAAAGGCCTGAAGCGGACAGGGAGAGGATGTTTCTAATAGTTGGGTATCTAGGACCAGAGGGCACACCCTCAGAATAGAGGGGCATCCCTTTAGTACAGAGAATAGGAGGAATTCCTTTAGCCAGAGGCTGGTGAATCTCTGGAATTCATTGCCACAGACAACCGTGGAGGCCAACTCATTGACAGCGTAGGTTGATAGTAAGTGTATTAAAATTTACGGGTAGAAAGCAGGAGAATAGGGTTGAAAGCCAAATAAGTCCGCTAGGATCGAATGGTGGAGCAGACTCTGTGAACCAAATAGCTTAATTCTGCTCCTATGTCGAGTGACCTGACGGAGAAACACTTTGGGGCCACGAATTTCTACCCTCTTGCCATCTGACACTTCAACTACTGTAATTGTTTTTCACTGTGGACTTTATCTACATCTTGAAAACAGATTGGCTGGCAGCCTCACCCATTCGAATAGAAAGAACCCTTCAATCATTGGTTGGAGGGTGGCAGCACAGTGGTTAAGTTGTCAGGCTGGCATCCACAAGCTTAGTCTGTTGAATTGGAGTTCAAGAGCTGCTGCAGCTGTGGATTTCAAATTCCTGTAATTAAATAAATTTGGAATTAAAGCTAATCTCTGTAACAATAGTAATGAAACTGCCAGATTTTTGTGAAAGCCCATCTGGTACATGGCTTTCCTTAGAGAATTGCAGCCTACTATCCTCACCTGGTCTGGCCAATATGTAACTTCAGATGCAATAATATGTTTCTCCCAAACTCATTATTTTAGGCCTTGTTATGGTTATATCCTTTAAATGAAATTAGTTAATTTTTTAACATACATATTTTTACAATACATCCTTAAGTCTTTTGAGTATACAGTCAGTGGCCACTTTATTAGTTACACCTGTACACCTGCTCGTTAATGCAAATATCTGATCGGCCAATCATGTAGCAGCAACTCAATGCATAAAGGCATGCAAACATGGTCAAGAGCAGCACGCAGCCACAGTCAAAAGGTTCTGTTGCTGTTCAGACCAAACACCAGAAAAGGAAGAAATGTAATCTAAGTGACTTTGACCGTGGAATGATTGTTGGTGCCAGACTCAGTGGTTTGAGCATCTCAGAAACTGCTGATCTCCTGGGATTTTCATGCACAGCAGTCTCGAGTTTATGGAGAATGGAGTGAACAACAAAAATAAAAAATCCTGTGAGTGGCGGCCCTGAGGGTGAAAACGCCTTGTTAATTTTGACAGGTCAGAAGAGAGTGGCCAGACTGGTTCAAGCTGACAGGAAGTTGACAGTAACTCAAATAACCACGTGTTACAACAATGGTGTGCAGAAGAACATCTCCAAATGCACAACATGTCGAACTTTGAAGTGGATGGGCTACAGCAGCAGAAGACTACAAACATACACTCAGTGGCCACTTTATTAGGTACAGGGGGTACATAATGAAGTGATCACCGAGTGTACGTCTTTGCTGAAAGCATTCACTTTGTTTAAATGAACAGAGTATTGCAAAGGACTTTTCATTTTGAGGAGAAGATGGCAATGCGCCGTGTGTGCGCAGCTCTCCGGTGAAAAATGATATTGTATCTGTTAAATAGGGGCTGTGGACAATTCTGATTTGATGGAGAATGGACGTGAAAGCACAGAGGAACATCTGGAGAAATTTCTGAAACGCCCGTTCGCTGCTGTCGCTACTGTGTGGTCGGGAATCTTTCGGAGCATAGGCCTCAAAATCCCCGGCCTTGCCTGCTTTTGGCGACTGAGAAGGAGGTTGAATCGTTTGGACAGAGATGCCGCTCAGTATTTGGTGTCGGAGAGCTGATCAGAGCCCGAAGTTTTCAGATGACTCAGAGTCGGATTGTGGTCTGCATGGCAGGGAGAGTTTTTCTTCCTTCTCCCATCTGTGTGAGATGTAGGACATTCGAGAAACTTTGAACTTTACTGTGCTCACGGACTTCTTCATCAAGTTATGGTATTGTTGCACTGTTGTAACTGTATGTTATAATTATGTGGTTTTGTCAGTTTTTTCAGTCTTGGTTTGTCCTGTGTTTTGTGATATCACACAGGAGGAAATAATGTATCATTTCTTAATGCATGCATTACTAAATGACAATAAAAGGGGACTATGTGTCTTCATAATCTAAAAATGCAGTGATCAGCATTTGGGGTTCAATTCCTACCACTGACTGGAATGAGTTTGTACGTTCTCCCTGTGGCTTCATGGCTTTCCTATGGGGGCTCTGGTTTCCTCCCACATTCCAAAGACACATGATTTAGTTAAGCTTAGTAAGTTGTGGGCATACTGTGCTGGTAATGGAAGCATGGTGACACTTATGGGCTGTCCCCAGCACGTGCTCAGTCTGTGTTGGTCAATGACCCAAGCAAAATATTTTACAGCATCCATCTGACAGACAAAAGCTGACCTCTCTTAATCTGTCCCGGGCAGCTCATCCTCACAAAGATCTATTAATCTGAAATTGGATTGTAGAAATCAACATCACATACAGTCGGTTCTGTCCACTGGAGGTTGGGTGAAGGAAATGTGACACAGCATCCATCCCCCATATATGGGTCTCAGAGTTCAAAGTTCAGGGTAAAATTTATTATCAGAGTATATACATTTCACCACATCCAACCCTGAGGTTCTTTTTCCTGCAGACATTCTTAGGAAATCTATAGAACAGTGTAACTAAACAGGATCAATGAACACCAAACTGTGCAAATATACATATATAGCAATAAGTAACAGATATGAAATTACAAGAGTCCTTAAAATTAGACCATCAGTGTGGGAACAGCAGAAATAGAATGAGTGTAGTTATCCCCTTTTGTTCAAGAGCCTGATGGTTGAGAGGTAGTAACTGTCCCTGAACCTGGTGGTGCAAACCCTGAAGCATCTGTACCATCTACCTGATGGCAGCAGCGAGACGAGACGTGGCCTGGATCTTTGATGGTGGATGCTGCTTCTCTCTAGCAACATTTCATGTAGATGTGCTCAATGGTTGGGAAGGTTTTACCCATGATGTACTGGGCCAAATCCACTACCTTTTGTAGGATTTTCTACTCGAAGGCGTTGGTGTTCCCATACCAGGCCGTAACGAAGCCAGTCAGTACACTTTCCACCACGCGTCTATAGAAGTTTGCCAGGGTTTTCCACTGGTCAACGTGAAAGCGTTTCAGGTGCTGGCCTGCAGCACCCGAGCATGGACAGCCTCCTGCTACATCTCCCGAAAAACTGCGTGGAATACTGTCCTGGGGGTTCTGGAGAGGAAAAGCCCTCCTTACCATCACTCAAGCTGCAACCTCATGCAGGCAGGACAATCTAAAGTGGCTTGAATCCTTATCTCAGGTATATAGCATCAGAAATTATTACTTTCAATGACTCTGCAACTCACTTTCTCAATATTATTTATTTACCTTTATATTATTTGCATGATCTGTCTTTTTCACATTGGTTGTCAGTTTTTGTGCATAGTTTTTTTCTTAAATTCCATGTATTTCTTTCATTTTCCTGTAAAAGTCTGCAAGAAAATGAATCTCAGGGTGGTATATGGTGACATATATGTACTTTGATAGCAAAGTAACCTCGATTTGAAATGTAGGAATAGCCAATATGTTCTTCAAAGTTCTTGGTGAAAGGGTTCTCCATGAAATTAGCATCCATAAAAATACTTCAAACCACTCGTAATGAGGATTACTCGCATCTATTGCGTGAGAATCTAAATGTTAATGAAAGACACTTACCTTCTAAGAAGCCATTGAGGTGGTTGTTAGTGACAAGAGGGTTCTGAAAGAATTTAGGCTTAACTAGAATGCTCTTGTACTAATCTACAGCTCCTTCAAGGAGAACCCTCCACTCTGTATTAAAGACCCTTTGCATTCATAATCTGCCCTTTTTATTGGCTCATCTTTAGACATTCAAATCCATCTTACAATTTCTGTCCATAAAAGGTTTTGGCCATCATTGGAAAAAAAACTACCACAGATGCCGGAAATCTGAAATAAAGATATTTATTGCAGATGCAGGGTCCTTAGTATTATTAAAGATCCCACCCATCTATCCAGCATCCTCTTTGACATTCTACCATCAGGCAGGAGACTCTGATGCATAAAGAAAAGAACTGTCAGGATGAGAAACAGTTTCTTCCCTCAGGGCATTAGGGTTCCGAACTCCCTGCCGCATTGCATTTGAAGTGTCACTGGATAATTGGTACTGTACCCTAAAGTATTTAATTTATGCAGTTTAATTTGTTTATCTATGTGCAATTCATTTGTAGGTTTAATTCTTACTTTCCTAAGTTATTGTGTGTTATATATGTGTTATGTGACCTACTGTGCTTTATATCTTGGTCCAGAAAAATGTTGTCTCATATTGTTGAATGACAATAAACTAGACTTGACTTGACCTAAAATGCTGACTGGAGTGCAGCAGAGATCGCAAGTGTGTCCATGTGTGTTACTCTGGACTTCCAGCAGTTGCAGAGTCTTAAACAAAATAAATTCTGCAGATGCTGGAAATCCAAAGTAAGTCAGGCAGTATCTATGGAAAGGAATAAACAGTCAACGTTTCGGACTAAGACTCTCAGGACTGGAAAGGAAGGGGAAGATGACTGAACAAAAAGGAGGAAGGGAGGGGAAGGAAGCTGGCTGGAAGGTGAAAGACAAAGCCAGGTGGGTGAGAAAGGTCAAAGGCTGGAAAAGAAGGAACCTGATCGCAGAGGAGAGTGGACCGTAGGAGAAAGGGAAGGAGAAGGGGACTCAGGGGGAGGTGATAGGTAGGTGGGAAGACGTGAGGGGCCAGAATGGGGAATCGAAGAGGGGAGGGGGAGGGAAAAATGTTTTTACCGGAAGGAGAGATCAATATTCATGCCATCAGGTAGGAATCTACGCAGACGGAATATAAAGTTTTGCTGGTCTGAGGGTAGTCTCACGTGGCACAAGAGGGGACAATGGACTGGCGTGTCGGAATGGGAATAGGAAATCAAATTAAAACGTTTAGCCAATGGGAAGTTTTGCGTTCGGCGGATGGAGCGGAGGTGCTCAATGAAGCGATCCCCCAACTTCCAACGGGTCTCAACAAAACCGAATCTCTTGTGTCTATAAAATGCTGATCACTCCTCTGAGCCATTCTCCTCAAATCCCAGCTGTTTCCCTCACCACAGATACTGCCTGATCAGCATGTTTTTTTTTCATTATTGGCCATCTTTTCCTTTGTCATGTTTATTAGTTGTAAAAATATCAGATTTCTAACTAATGATTGTCCTGAAGTCTGGCAAACAAACCTATTGTTGCCAGTTAGACTGTAGGAGGTACTGAGGGGATTTCCACAAGTTCCTCCCTGTTGTTGCATGCTCGGCAAGGTTCAAAGTTCAAACAGTTCGAATTGCATTTATTATCAAAGTATGTACACTTTATACAACCTTGAGATTCGTCTCCGTACAGCAGACACAAAACAAAGAAATCCGGTAGAACCGATTTTTTAAAAAGGCTTTCGGACACCACAATGTGCAGATAGAGAAAAAAAATCGTGCAAACAATAAAAGTAAGCAAATAGCAATGCGTCTTGACTAAGAGTAAAGCATAACGAGGGGTGACTTGATAGAGGTGTCAAGCATGCTGTACTGGATGCAGTTTACCAACCTATGTGTCTGCGGGATTGGGGTTGAGGGATGAGAGAGAAAGAGAAACAAGGTGATAGAGGGAGAGAGAGAGGGGGAGAGAGAGAGGGGGGAAGAGAGAGGGAGGGAGAGAGAAACAGAGAGAGAGAGATGGACACACGAGGAACCAATGCTCACAATGACCGATAACCAAGGATACGGGCCTACGTTCAAAGAGAGACAAGGTGATAGAGAGAGGGAGAGAGAGAGAGAGAGAGAGAGAAATGGACAAGCAAGCAATGAATGCTCACAATGACCGATAACCAAGGATACCGGCCTACGGAGATCACTCAGCTACCCGGTTGGCCGGGGACTCAGCGGAGACTTGCGGCCAGTGCGACAGCCAGCCAATCAGAACAATGAGTCAGACCAATATAAACACGAGCACTCCGCAGAAACAACACTCAATTGCGCACTGATGATGTCACCTCAAAAGGAGCAGAAACGTTTGTGACCTAACCTCCAGGCTCGGTGAACAAGCCTACAAACAAGCAGCCATCCCGAGCTACCAATCTTCTCTTTCAATTCAAATTACTTGTATGTTGCGTTTTGTAGGATTGTTTTTATATTTATATTTATTGTGTCTTTTTTGCTTATTGTGTTTTAATGCTGCATCGCATCTGGAGTAACAATCGTTTTGTTCTCCTTTATACTTGTGTGCTGAAGAATGACAATAAGCAATCTTGAATCTCGAATCTTGAAACCAGCTCGCCTTTGAGACCTCCCTCATCCACCAACCTGCCAACACCTCCCAACCCACCTGTTGTGACTGTCAACAAAGTCACTGGAATGAAACTGAAGTGGTGATATAGATGTCTTTATTCAGCAAAATAAGCAGCAGGCAACACTCACAGCATGCTGGAGGAACTCAGCAGGTCGGGCAGCATCCGTGGAAACGAACAAACAACGTTTCGGGCCGGAACCCTTCGTCAGGACTGTAGAGGGAAGGGGCAGAGGCCCTATAAAGAAGGTGGGGAGGAGGGTGGGAAGGAGAAGGCTGGTAGGTTCCAGATGAAAAACCAGTAAGGGGAAAGATAAAGGGGTGAGGGAGGGGAGGCAGGGAGGGGATAGACAGGAAAGGTGAAGAAGGAATAGGGGAAAACACAATGGGTAGTAGAAGGAGGCGGAACCATGAGGGGAGTGATAGGCAGCTGGGGGAGGGGGCAGAGTGAAATAGGGATAGGGGAAGGGAGGGGGAGGGAATTACCGGAGGGTGGAGAATTCTATGTTGATACCAAGGAGCTGGAGACTACCTAGACGGTATATGAGGCATCATACTTAAATCACTCTTGGTGGAAAAGGACTGCCTGAACCAATACTACATAACGTTTTTATATGCTAAATATCGAAGGTAACAGCAGGACAATTGTGTATTTACAATGTATCTACAATGCTTCCTTTGGATTACATATAATTTTCAAATACCTTCATCTTCTCACCCACACTCCAGACACCTAAAATTAATGTTAATCCCCACTGACTCTGGGCTGCATTAATGCATATGTAGGCAGCTGTGGTCAAATGGAGTGTTTCTTTGTTTGCAGTTGAACTCCAAAATGCAGCTCCAAGAACACTATTGTTCTGGCTGCATCTTATACTTAATCTACAATCCACGTTCAGGTCTGAAAGCTGGTTACTGTTGAAATTAATATTTCCTGTTTGCCATATCTCCAGAATGTACCCTAACACCACCAACTGACTGAAGTAGATTCAGAACATGCTGGAAACCCTCAGCAGGTTCTGCAGTATCAGTGGAAAGAGAAACTCAGCTACAGTCCCCATTAACCTATCACTCAAATCATCTCTGCCCTCGCCCTGTCTGATATATTCCACATGGGCCTCTCCACCCTTCGCCCACGGACAATAGTTACAGAGAAGCTTACTGGGCATTGCTTTGTGAGCCGGCATAAACGTCATGGGCCGATTAGCCTTCCATGTCATGTAGAGCAGTGGAAATATGGAGCTAAAAGCACGCACTTGAAGACAAGGAAGGTCAGACCAAGGTCAAAAGCACAGCGGCAAACCCTTTCAAATATCATGGCTGTTAGTGGCAGATTCTAATGGTCATCATCACTGCTCGCAACTTTCGTACTTCTAGTTTTCTTTAAACTGTCTCCTTAATTTGTCATGCTGAGATTTGAACTCACGTACTCTAGGTGGTAGAGAAAGCTAGTAACATAACTACTACACTTGCAGGTCAGAATTTGACTTGAGTGATCTGTCAAAAATAATTTGAGAGGCAGTTGGAACTCACCATCCACAAGGAGTCAGTGACCTGGTTGATATAATTTATTTTTCATTCTAATGCTCACTTCTGTTCGCTTAATTGGAGTTTGGTAAAACCCTGGGGGGCATTGTCTGATCTTTTATTCAGGGCAACTGGATCTGCGTGACAACTTTGTTCGTTGTATCTTTGGAGAATGAAAATAATTGCAAACTCCTTATTTAAACTATCCATGAGGACACGCTTATAACATTGTTAGAACGTTGTCTCAACCTATACTGACTCGAAGATATATCACCAGCCCTTTGTCATTACTGGATTTAAATCTTGGCGCTTTAGCGTGTGGGAGCTTCTTCGCCAGGAGGACAGCAGCAGTTCAAGAAGGCGGCTGACCGTCTCAAGGGCAATTGGAAATACTGGCCTTGGCAGCAAAAAAAAACCAAAATATGTTATAAATGTATGCATATGTCACCATATACTACCCTGAGATAGATTTTCTTGCAGACAATTAAAAGAAAATAAAGAAATACAACAGAATTTATGAAAAAACTGTACATAAACAAAGACTGACAAACAACAAGTGCAAAAGAAGACAAATTGGGCTAATATAATAAGATATAGGAGCAGAATTAGGCCATTTGGCCCATCAGGTCTGCTCCAACATTTCATCATGGCTGATCCATTATATAATGAAAATATATATTTGATAGGTATATATATAAAATAAAATAGCCTGATGCTGACACCAACTGAAGGTTTCATGCCTTTGGGGAGAATTGACAAGGGCATTTGAACATTTGAACCATGGTAGATTGACAGAGTCTCCTGCGGACGGACAGAAGTGCAGCTCAGAAAATTGACCGGGGGGGCTGACCATCGAACATCCCGACAGACACACACACACACACACACACACATACTGTATGTATATACAGAATGTTGTCTCGTGGTTATGTGCTGTGTTGTATGACATAGGCAATCATAGTCTTTCCATGACCATGATTGTTCTTGGCAAATTTCTTTTACAGAAGTGGTTTGCCATTGCTTTCTTCTGGGCAGTGTCTTTACAAGACGGGTGACCCCAACCATTATCAACACCCTTCAGAGATTGTCTGCCTGGTGTCAGTGGTCACATAACCAGGACTTGTGATATGCACCAGCTGCTCATACGACCATCCACCACCTGCTCCCAAGGTTTCACGTGACCCTGATCGAGGGGCTAAGCAGGTGCTACATGATCCCTAAGGATGATCTGCAGGCTAGCGGAGGGAAGGAGTTCCTTACACCTCTCTACCCCTCCACCCAAATACAGAATATATATACTGAAAACGTGAATTGTAGAGTCCTTGAAAGTGAGTTTGTAGGTTGTGGAATCAGTTCAGCGTTGAGGCGAGTGAAGTTATCTACCTCGGCTCAGGAGCCTGACGGTTGTCCTGATCCTGGTGGAGTGGTACCTACTCAACGGTAATACTGAGATGAGAGCAGGGTCTGGATGGTGGGGGTCCTTGATGATGGATGCTCCTTTCACATGATTGTGCTCTTTGTAGATTTGCTCAATGGTGGGGAGGACTTTGCCTGAGATGGACTAGGCTGTATCCATCAGTCTACAGATATTCTGCAGACTTTTCCATTCCTGGGCATGGTGCTTCAAGACCAAACTATGATGCAACCAGTCAGAACACTCTCCACTGTGAATACAGCTCTGGACAATAGGTTACTAAGAGCCATGAACCACTGTTAATTGGAAGACCAGACAATCATGATTTAACATTCATTTGGGTGTCAGGAGTATGGGGGCAAATAAGGAGGTGTGAAAGTTACATGCAATTCAAATGAAGCATTGTAGATACATTGTACATATAGAATTGTCCTTTGACCTTTGACATATACTGTAAAATGTCATGCAATATTGGGTCAAGCAGGCCTCTTCCTCAGGAAGAGTCTCAATACGATGCCCGCTGCATCTCATTTTGTCGAATAAAGAGGCTGCTTCATATCTACCAGCTCTGTGTCTCTGGTGACTTTGTTCATGCAACAACACATCTATAGAAGTTTGCCAAAGTTTTACGTGACATGCAACCTTCTAAGCAATGCTCATATCCAGAAAACGAGCCTTTAAAATATTCCTAAAAAAACAATGAGTTTTATATCGATGCTTAAATCTGCTAAAATTTCAAAATGAGGAGATCTGCAATGAGTCATGAATTTTGCAAACTTGCTGGTTGATTATTTCCACTTTGCTATTAGCCACACATAAATGGTATCATACCCACACTCTTACTATAAAGAAAGTGCTGAGTTTACACATTAATCCCTCATTAAAATAATTACAGAACGTTGAAACTTATAATTAAGAGTGTACGCATCACTTTAATGGCCCAATAATTGTTAATCCAGCTCAGAAAGTGAACCATTTAAACTATAGTCGCACTCCTGTACGCAATAAAAAGAAAAAAATATTTTCCTGCTTTTTATTTCTCTCTTTGTTCCAGTGTTTCATTCTGTTTATTTCGTTTTCTGGTTTTGTTGTCTTAATTCACCTTTCTTCTCTTTTGTAGCATTTCTTTCCCAGTACTTACACTCAGTGGCCACTTTGTTGGATATACCTGTACACCTGTTTGTTGAAGCAGATGTCTACTCAGCCAATCATGTGGCAGCAACCATACGTAAAAGCATGCCGATACGGTCAAGAGGTTCAGTTGTTGTTCAAACCAAACATCAGAATGGGAACAAAATGTAATCTAATTAACTTTGGCTGCGGAATGATTGTTGGTGCCAGAAGGGGTGGTCTGAGTATCTCTGAAACTGCTGAGATCCTGTCTTCTCGCACAGCGGTCTCTACGGTTTACAGAGAATGGTGCAAAAAAAAACAAGGGAAAAGAAACACATTCAGTGAGTGGCGGTTCTGTGGGTTAAAACACCTTGTTAATGAGAGGGGTCAGAGGAGAATAGCCAGACTGGTTCAAGGTGACAGTAACTCAGATAACCACACGTTACAAGGGTGGTGTGCAGAACAACATCTCTGAATGCACATGTCAAACCCTGAAGTGGACGGGCTACAGCAGCAGAAGACCACAAACATGCACTCAGTGGCTACTTTATTAGGTACAGGAGGTACATAATAAAGTGGCCACCGAGTTTATTTTCTGATGACAATTTTCCTTATACCTGTAGAAGGAGACCTTTCAGCCTATTGAGCATATGCAGGCTCACAGAGCGACCCAAATCCCTCATGGATTCTCCTTGTATCTTATTATCTCTACATTCCCACTATCCCACTCTCCCCAAATTAAACTTCCTCGAGGCAACTTACGCTTGCCAAACCACAAGTTCCCAGAGAGAGCATGCAGACTCCACGTGGACAGCACCAGAGATCAAGCCTGAACCCAGGTCTCTGAATCTGTGAGGCAGACGCTCTGCCAACTGTGTCACTGTGCCACACACATCCAGCAGGTTCTGCTGTAACATAGGTTTTGAACTGAAGGATGAAATGTGTTATCCTTCAAAAATAAAATTGTCTTTTGTAATTTTAACTCTTTATGGGACTGAAGACCATTTGTGTAAGTCTGTAATATCTGTCGGATAGTAAATATTGCTGAGAGGATCACTGATGTCTCCCTCTCCCGTCTTTGTGACATTTACTGGCAGCGTAAGACCATAAGACCATAAGATATAGGAGCAGAAGTAGGCTATTCAGCCCATCGAGTCTGCTCCACCATTCAATCATGGGCTGATCCAATTCTTCCAGTCATCCCCACACCCCTGCCTTCTCCCCATACTCTGATGCCCTGGCTAATCAATAACCTATCTATCTCTGCCTTAAATACACCCAATGACTTGGCCTCCACAGCCGCTCGTGGCAACAAATTCCACAGATTTACCACCCTCTGACTGAAGTAATTTCTCCGCATCTCAGTTCTAAATGGACGTCCTTCGATCCTGAAGTCGTGCCCTCTTGTCCTAGAATCCCCTACCATACCAGGCAAGGGGCCTGAGATGTTGTTGAGGATCCTGACCACCCATCCCACCATCTCTTTAACCCACCACCATCAGGACGGAAGTACAGGAGCATCAGGACTAGGACTTCCAGACTGGGTCACAGCTTTTTCCCTCAGGTTGCGAGACTAATGAATACCCAGCCACCACCAAGGTCTCGTCACTAGGAGAGCGAGCTGTTTGCTGTACTGTTTATTGTTTACCTGTGCTGCACTCTACGTGCAGTTTAAATTATATTATGGTAATATTTCCTTTATGTGCTGTGTGTGATATGGTGCTCCGTGGTCCAGAGGAACGTTGTTTTGTTTGGTTGTATATATGTACAGTCAGATGACAACAAACCTGAAATTTGTTTTCACCCTTGTCACTCATCCTCTCTACCGTGCATTGCAGTTGGACACCATATTTCAACGGATAGTTAGAATGACAATCCTCATCAATTCCTGGGACTACTTGAGTGAATAGGTATTATGTTAAGCACACATTGATAAAGACATAAGCAGAATCTATGAGCACTTTATTTATGAAAATATCAGGGGTGGCACAGTACTGTGACGGTTAGCCCACACTTACAGCACCAGTGAAGCCCCCTCACTGGGCTCGTATAGAAACCCAGCTCGTTCATTGGCTCTGCTAACAGCTACTGGACTCAGTGGGGAAAAAGCTATCTTTCTTAAACAATGTACGTCTGGGGTCAGTATGATCTGGGTCCGACCAAACAGAAAAGTTGGATGTTTCAAGGAGCAGAACCCCGACTTGAACAAATGTTATGTATATTGTACCCACACGGAACTGTCCATCAGCAAGAAATAACAGATAGTACACGGCATACAATTATAAAGAAAGTGTAATTACTAATTTTGGATATATCTTAACCGTTATTAAGAGGGAAAAAGGGAAAAAAAGGGCCCATTACAGTTAAGCCAGTCTAAATGTGCACATTGTTGGAGCTTGCATCTTCCAAAAGCTGAGTATGACATTACTCATGGCTTTGAATGCTCATCATCAATCACTGTAGATCTTCCAAACCTGGACTCTTTCATCTCATGAAGCACTCCTTGCAATTGCGTTATTTCATCAGATCGAATCCTCCCGATCTTCTCTCTCCATCTCCCGCCAAAAAGACCACGAACCCCACCAGTGTCCGTCACAAGTTTCTCTCTGCACAGCTCTCTCTAGAACCTCCCAATTCCACCATCCTGATTGGCCTGCACAACATCACAGGACACACTGCTTCTACAGAAAGCTACTAAGGCGAGAGGAGAAGATGGCAGTGCGACATAGCGCGCGCAGCTCTCCGGTGAAATGATATCGCTTCTGTTAACTAGGGGACATGGACAATTCTGATTTGATGGAGAATGGACGTGAAAGCACAGAGGAACATCTGGAGAAATTTCTGAAACGCCGGCTCGCTGCCGCTGTTGCTGGGCGACCGAGAATCTCCGGAGGGAAGGCCCCAAAATCCCCGGCTTTGCCTACTGCTGGTGACTGAGGCTGAGGTCGAAGCGATGGGATAGAGATGCTGCTCAGTACTCGGTGTCGGAGAGCTGATCAGAGTTCGAAGTTTTCGGACGACTCAGAGTCGGACTGTGGTCGGGCATGGCAGGGAGAGTTTTCTTCCTTCTCCCGTCTGCATGAGACGTGGAACTTTCGAGAGACTTTGAACTCTTTTACTGTGCCCATGGCCTGTTCTTCATCAAGTTATGGTATTGTTGCACTGTTGTAACTATATCTTATAATTATGTGGTTTTTGTTAGTTTTTCAGACTTGGTCTGTGCTGTGTTTCTGTGATATCACACCAGAGGAATATTGTATCATTTCTTAATGCATGCATTACTAAATGACAATAAAAGAGGACTGCGTGTCCTCATAATCTAATCTAATCTAAATGAAATACTCTACAGCATTAGCAGTAAAAATCTTAACCAGGGCATTACACTGGCATTGCAGGTTCAATTCCCACTGCTGTCTGTAAGAAGTTTGTACATTCGACAGTCTGGGTTTCCTCCCGGTGCTCTGGGTTTCCTCCCACATTCCAGAGAAGTACAATGAGGATTAGTAAATTGTAAATATTCTATGTCGGGGCCGGAAGCAGACGACAATTGTGGGCTGCCCCAGCACATCTTCCCACTGTGTATTAGACGTTGATGCAAATGACCCATTTCACAGTATTTTTCAAATAAGGCTAATCTTTCTATATGGACTGGCTAAGGATGGCAGGCCTCTTTTCATGACGGACAATTTGTTCACGGTTACTGTGACTAGCGCAGGCTTTTTTTTAAACTCTGGATTTATTTAATCACTTGGATTTAAATTCCTGGTTGCCATGGTGCAATTTAAACTCATATTTCTGAATCAATTTGTGTAGAACTCTAGCCACTAGTTCAGTAACAATAACTGTACCATACCTCAATTCTTCCTGCTTATTTTATCCAAACATCAGCGTAAGTTGTTAATGGTCTTTTGGTTTGTCTTCATCAGTGGAGGGGACTCAATATTGAAAAGGAAGTAGACAGAGTCAGGGACAGAATTACTTACAGTGTTTACTTACTGCCCATTACGCCGCTGGCGTTTAGGGTAGCAATGAAGGTCCTCCATGTCTGGTAGTCTTCAGAGCTTCCTTCATCACGTCAGTAGCTTCCTCTCAGTCTTCACTACTCTCAGTCATGCAAGCCCCGGGTGGAGACTCAGGAAAATCATTGCACTCAGATGCAGAAGGATTCTTCATTGCCGTTTTAGTAGCAGTTTTGTTGGACTAGTCAGGGTTGTTAGCCCTGAGCGGAACCCCCAAACCTGGAGGACCAGTGGACCACTCTTAGTGCTGTGCGTTCAGAGATGCTGTTCCACCTGCCACTGTTGTAACGTGTGATTATTTGAATATGTCACCTTCCTGTCAACTTGAACCACTCTGGCCATTCTCCTCTGACCTCTCTCATTAACAAAGTGTTATATACATATAAATCCCACCTAGAATCCAAAAAGCCGTAGAGTCATAGAACACTACAGCACAGACACCGGCCCTTCGGCCCATCTAGTCTGTGCCAAACTATTAAACTGTCCAGTCTCAACAACCTACACTTGGACCATACACATTTCCTCTGTTTCATATACCTATCAAAATTTTCTTTGGTGTTGAAATTGGCCTCACACCCACCACTTCCGTTGGCAGCTCATTCCACACTCACACCACTCTTAATGAGAAGAAGCTCCCCCTCACCTTCTCCCTAAATATTTCAGCTTGCACACTTTGAACCTATGACCTCTAGTTCTTGTCTTACCCAGCCTCAGTGAAAAAAGCCTGCTTGTATTTACCCTATCTATACCCCACATAATTTTGTACATCTCTATTAAATCTCCCCTCTATTTCCTATGATCTAGGGAACTTTCCAGGCGCAGATCCATGGTCTCGCGAGACTAACGGATGCCACCAGGGAACAAAGTCCTAACCTATTTAACCTTTCCTTATAACTCAGGTCCTCAAATCCTACAACATCTTTGCTAATTTTCTCTGCACGGTTTCAATCTTATTGATATTTTACCATAGGTAGGTGACAAGCAACTGAATATAATAACTCAAAATAGACTTGGCCTTTCACTTTATATTTTGTGATTGCTGAATATTGAGGCCCTGTGTTGGTCGAGGTCAACCATAGTTGTTGCATCCTAGTAGTCTGCGTGATAGTCAAGCCAGGGAATACAATATGGAGAGTAAGCTGTTGCCCTAGCAGCACGCTCCCTCTCTACATACAGCTGATGAATCCAAAGGAACGGCAGAGATCGATACAGTTTGGCACCAGTGGCATCGCAAGAGTTGCCAGTCAGCATTGAACTCAACGTAGAGACGCCAGCTCTGGAATTTTCCTCAGTGTTGACTCCCGAAACCTTCCCCATGAGTGGATATAGCCACAAGGCAGTGGAGGTTTGAGATCAGAGTTTTCCATCTCCTAGCTGAGCGGCCAAACCAGACTGTCGAGCCCTAACTGCCCGAAGCGACTGGTTTCAAGGCTCCAGTGCCTCCTTTTCCCCTCCTTCTGTCAGTAGAAGTGTTTCTGCCAGGCTTAGAGGCTAAGTCATGTGTGAAGGCCAGGAGCTGGACTTGGTTGTCAGAGGCTATTTGAGTCGCACGCCGTTGGAAGTACTTAATAGGCAGTGGGAGCTTATCCCCACTACCTCTCCTGGCTATAACAACCTGAAGGAACCACGAATATAATCTTGTGAATTAACAGTTAGATTGTCAGAAGAGCTAATATCACCAAATATGATCGTAATATGGGTATTACAGCACAAGATCAAACAGTTCTCTCCAGTAGAAAGGCAGTAACCCTGCCAGTCTGAATCACCACTTTGAGATATTTACTTTGGAGATATATGGCACTCTGATAGAAAGGGAACAGGAATTTTCCCTTTCTGGAGACAATGTAAGTGATCAAAGGTCTCGGCCTGAAATGTCAACTCTTTCTTGCTTTCCATAGATGCTGCCTGGTTGGCTGAGTTCCTCCAGCATTTTGTGTGTGTTGCTCTGGATGAGACAACCTTAGCTTTCACATCTCCTATTTTTGGCAATTGGTGCATTGAAATTCTCTGCTACCACATTTAAATTCTTATATTCCAGGTAAACACCATCTTACTTTTCATACCCCGCTCTTAATGGTGTTGAAATTCATAAGCCCGCTCTCCAAGGAAGCAGTTCTTTCTGACATCTTCAATTCTCTTGTCTTGTTTCACTTATCCTTTTGGGACCTTGCTGTATGTAAATCACCAGAAATGTCTACGCTCTGGGAATCCCTGAGGTTGTTAAACGTGCAAGGATTTCATTGCTGTCAGAACGTTCTTCACCCAAACCACTCCACTTTCCTAAAGCTTGCCGCAAATTAATCCCATAGACTCAAAGGTCTAGGAACAGCTTCTTCCCCTCCACCGTTAGATTTCTGAATGGACAATGAACCAACCAATATACACCAACCCATTATTCTTGCATTACTTACTTCATTTTTTAAATATACACTTCTTATTGTAATTGATGGCTTTTATGTCTCGCTATGTACTACAGCCACAAAACAAATTTCACGATATATGTCAGTGATAATAAACCTGATTCTGATTAACAACTTAGTATCGATATTTTTGGTTCATTGTCTGCTTACATTACATCTAAAGACAGCGTCTTCCCCTCTGTCAACCAATTTTTAAATGGACATGAACACTACCTCACTACTTTTTTAAAAAATTTCTGTCTTTGCACTACCTATCTTAATTAACTATTTAATATACATATACTTACTGTAAGTTTATTTCTATATTTATAAGACCATAAGACCAACAGATATAGGAGTAGAATTAGGCCATTTGGCCCATCGAGTCTGCTCTGCCATTTCATCATGGCTGATCCAATTTTCCTCTCAGACCCCAATCCCCATGTTCCTTCATGTCCTGACCAATCAAAAATCTATGAACCTCTGCCTTAAATGTACATAAAGACTTGGGCTCCAGAGCTGCCTGTGGCAACAATTTCCATAGATTCACCACTCTCTGACTAAAGAAATTCCTCATTATGCCTGATCCAAAAGGACGCTCCTCTATTTTGAGGCTGTGTCCTCTGGTCTTAGATTGTCCCACCATAGGAAACGTCTTCTCCACATCCACTCTATCAAGGCCTTTCACCATTTGATAGGTTTCAATGATTGTCACGTATTGCATTGTATTGCTGCTGCAAAGTTAACAAATTTCACCAGATATGCCAGTGATATTAAATCTGATTCTGATTCAGATAAAGATGTAGATTAGTTTTATTTGGCATATGTACATCGAAACATTGAAATTTTCATTGAAAGTTGTCGTCTATGTCAAATCAAATCAGCGCGGATTGTGCTGGGGGCAGCCCGCAAGTGTCACCGTGCTTCCAGAACCAACGTGGCATGCCCACAATCCACGAACCTTTCCTGTAGGCCTCTTGGAATGTGGGAGGAAACCAGAGCACCTGGAGGAAATACATGTGGTCATGAGGAGAATATACAAGCTCCTTACAGGAGTGGTGGGAATCGAACCCCAATCAGTGATTACTGGCGTCTAATCACTACATTACTGAGCTGCCCCAAGATATATACGTATCTGCTTACACCTATTGGTTGAAGGCGCCAAGCTGTTCGAGGTAATAGTCATAGTCATACTTTATTGATCCCGGGGGAAACTAGTTTTCGTTACAGTTGCACCATAAATAATAAATAGTTAAATAGTAATATGTAAATTATGCCAGTAAATTATGAAATAAGTCCAGGACCAGCCTATTGGCTCAGGGTGTCTGACCCTCCAAGGGAAGAGTTGTAAAGTTTGATGGCCACAGGCAGGAATGACTTCCTATGACGCTCTGTGTTGCATCTTGGTGAAATGAGTCTCTGGATGAATGTACTGCTGTGCCCACCCAGTACGTTATGTAGTGGATGGGAGACATTGACCAAGATGGCATGCAACTTGGACAGCATCCTCTTTTCAGACACCACCGTCAGAGAGTCCAGTTCCATCCCCACAACATCACTGGCCTTACAAATGAGTTTGTTGATTCTGTTGGTGTCTGCTACCCTCAGCCTGCTGCCCCAGCACACAACAGCAAACATGATAGCACTGGTCACCACAGACTCGTAGAACATCCTCAGCATCGTCCGGCAGATGTTAAAGGATCTCAGTCTCCTCAGGAAATAGAGACGACTCTGACCCTTCTTGTAGACAGCCTCAGCGTTCTTTGACCAGTCCAGTTTATTGTCAATTCATATCCCCAGGTATTTGTAATCGTCCACCATGTCCACACTGACCCCCTGGATGGAAACAGGGGTCACCGGTACCTTAGCTCTCCTCAGGTCTACCACCAGCTCCTTAGTCTTTTTCACATTAAGCTGCAGATAATTCTGCTCACACCATGTGACAAAGTTTCCTACCGTAGCCCTGTACTCAGCCTCATCTCCCTTGCCGATGCATCCAACTATGGCAGAGTCATCCGAAAACTGCCACACATCTATTGACCACCCATCATTCACAAGACTTCTGCTTCCTTATAATAAACCTGGAGGTCACTAATAAAGGAATACGAGTGGGTATGATTCACAATATTCTATTCATAGTTCTTTACTTGCAGCTTACTTCATAATGTAGTAGAGCACGAGAGAACTCAAGGGTTTTAATATATCTCTCTGCAACCTTGCAACACAATGGCCTGGCCCTTCTCACAGAGTAATACTGGAGGAGCTCAGCAGTCAAGCAGCATCTATGGAAAGGAATAAACAGTCAAATTTTCCTCTCTATAGATGCTGCCTGACCTGCAGAGTTCCTCCAGTGTTTTGTATCTGTTACTCTGGATTTCCATCGTCCGCAGAATCTCTGGTGTTCATCCTTTCTTGCATTCTGATTTACAGCACACAAGTCTCCCCGTTGCCTGAGCTGGAAAATCTCTTCCAGTACTTTTAGGTACTGTTATTCCTTCGTAACCATTTAAGTACAGGCTTATGCCCTCTGGTAGGTATAAAAGCAAAGATTACTGATGTAGAGAAGGCTGCACCAGGAGCAGTGGGATGCAATAGACGGCCCTGGACAGACTTGTATGTGAAATGCTACCTCTCCTGGAAGGATTCCTATAAGTGGTTGTCCCACTCTAGGAAGAACGTTGAGGCTATGGAGAGGGTGCAGAAGAGGGTGCAGAAGAGGTTCACCAGGATGCTGCCTGGTTTAGAGGGCATGGTAGGGTGGATAAACTTGGGCTGTTTTCTTTGGAGCGCCAGCGGTGAGGGGAGACCTGATGGAGGTTTATAGGACTATGAGAGGGATAGACAGAGTAGACAAGGAGTATCTGTTACCCAGGGTTAAAATGCCTAATACCTGAGGGCATGCATTGAATGTGAGACGAGGTTGGTTCAAAGGGGATGTGAGGGGTAAGCTTCTTCTCAGAGAGTGAAGGATGCCTGGAAAGCGCTGTCTGGCATGGTGGTAGATGCAGATACATTAGAGACCATCAAGATCCACTTAGATAGGCACATGGATGTAAGGAAGATGGAGGGATGTGGATGTTAAGTAGGAGGGATTAATTTTTGGTGTTCTTAATTTACTTTTTAGCTGGTTTAGCATAACATTGTGGGCTGAAGGGCCAGTTCTGGTGCTGTCCTGTTCTATGTTGTTCCTCTACACCTCTCCCACAACACCCACTGCCCTGAAATGGACAGAGACAGCAGTGCGAAGTTCCAAGTCCCCTAGCCTGAGAAGCCACTTCTCATTATGTACCCAGTCAATCCCCTTCAGAATCTTATTTTCTAAAAGCAATTTATCCAATTTGCAATTGAATCAATGCTATTAGCTGGTTTATATTATTCTCTTCACTGTACCACAACCGTTTCATACCATCTTATAAAGCTTTCAATTTCAGACCCACAACATCATACAAATCTCTCCAGTTTCACTGCCAATCATCTTTATACATGTTTGATTACATTAGAACAGAGTGTTAGTATTGATTGGGTGGAGATAAGTCTCTACCAAAGGAGGTGTAAGGCACTCCTTCCCTCCACTAGCCTGCAGGTCAGGCAAGGTGTAATACCTGCTTAGCCCACACCCCACCCCACCCCACCCCACCCCAATCAGGGTCACGTGAATCCATTGTGGTGGGTGGTTGTATGAGCAGCTGGTACATATCACAAGATGAGGAATTCTGCAGATGCTGGAAATTCAAGCAACGCACATCAAAGTTGCTGGTGAACGCAGCAGGCCAGGCAGCATCTCTAGGAAGAGGTACATTCGATGTTTCGGGCCGAGACCCTTCATCGAGTACTGACGAAGGGTCTTGGCCCGAAACGTCGACTGTACCTCTTCCTAGAGATGCTGCCTGTCCTGCTGCGTTCACCAGCAACTTTGACATATCACAAGACTTATTTTTCTATTGAAATACAGCTCAGAACAGGCATTTCCGGCCCCTCACGCTGTGTTGCCCAGCAACCCCCAATTTAACCCCAGCCTAATCAAAGGACAATTAACAAGGACCAATTAACCTAGCAGCCAGTACACCTTTGGACTGTGAGAAGCAACCAGAGCAGCCAGAGGAAACCCACGCGGTCACGGGGAGAAAGTACAAACTCCTTACAGACAGCAGTGGGAATTGAACCTGGAGTGTCGTGCGGGCGACTAGGTTACCGTGCCGCCTGGCAGGCAATCTCTGACGAGTATTGATAACGGCTGGGGTTTCCTGTCTTGTAAGGACACTGCCCAGAAGAAGGCAAACCACACCTGTAGAAAAATTTGCCAAGAACAATCATGGTCAAGAACATCAAAGTACAGTCTGATGTAGCAGTATTTCAGTGGAGTAAGGGAAATTACAATGGTGGGAGAGAGAAGCTGGCCAAAGTAAATTGGAAGGAGCTGCTGGCAGGGATGTCAGCAGAGCAGCAATGGCGTGTATATCTGGGAAAAATGAGGAAGGCGCAGGACACGTGTATTCCAAAATTGAAGAAATACTCAAATGGTAAAATAGTACAACCATGGCTGACAAGGGATGTCAAAGTTATTGTAAAAGCAAAGGAAAGGGCATACAACAAAGCAAAAATTAGTGGGAAGATAGAGGATTGGGAAGTTTTTAAAAACCTACAGAGAGCAACTAAAAAAATCATTAGAAAGGAAAAGATGAAATATCAAAGCAAGCTAGCAAGTAGTATTAATGTGGATAATAAGAGCTTCTTCAAGTGTGTGAGAAATAAAAGAAATGAGAGTGGATATAAGACCGCTAGAAAATGAGGCAGGAGAAATAATAATGGGGGACAAGGAGATGGCTGCTGAACGAAATGAGTATTTTGCATCAGTCTTCACTGTGGAAGACTCTAGCAGTATGCCTGATGTTGTAGTGTGTGAAGGAAGAGAAGTGGGTGCAGTTACTGTTACAAAAGAGAAGGTGCTCAAAATTAGAAATGAATCTTTCAGAAATCATTGGACTCTGGCATGGTGCCAGAGGACTGGAAAATTGCAAATGTCACTCTACTCTTTAAGAAGGAGGAAGGCAGCAGAAAGGAAATTATAGACCAGTTAGCCTGACCTCAGTGGTTGGGAAGATATTAGGGTCAAATATTAAGGATGAGGTGATGGAGTACTTGGTGACACAGGAGAAGATAGTACAAAGTCAGCATGGAAAATCCTGCCTGATGAATCTGTTGGAATTCTTTGAAGAGATTACAAATAGGATAGATAAAAAGGATGCATTGGATGTTGTATATTTGGACTTTCAGAAGGCCTTTGACAAGGTGCCACACATGAGGCTGCTTACCAACTTAAGAGCCTATGATATTACAGGAAAGTTAATAACATGGTTAGACCATTAGCTAATTGGTAGGAGGCAGAAGAGTGGGAATAAAAGAATACTTGTCTGGTTGGCTGCCAGTGACTAGTGGTGTTCTGCAGGGGTCGTTGTTGGGACCGCTTCTTTTTATGTTGTATATCAATGATCTAGATGATGGAATAGATGGCTTTGTTGCCAAGTTTGCAGATGATATGAAGATTGGTGGAGGGGCAGGTAGTATTGAAGAAACAGGTAGGATGCAGAAGGATTTAGACAGATTATGAGAATGGGCAAGAAAGTGGCAAATGAAATACAATGTTAGAAAATGCATGGTCATGCACTTTGGTAGTAGAAATAAATGTGCAGACTATTTTATAAATGGGGAGAAAATCCAGGAATCTGAGATCCAAAGGGACTTGGGAGTCCTTATGCAGAACACCCTGAAGGTTAACTTGCAGATTGACTTGGTGGTGATGAAGGCAAATTCCATGTTAGCATTCATTTCAAGAGGTCTAGAATACAAGAGCAAGGATGTAATGCTGAGGCTTTATAAGGCACTGGTGAGGCCTCACCTTGAGTATTGTGAACAGTTTTGGACTCCTCATCTTAGAAAAGATGTGCTGGCATTGGAGAGGGTCCAGAGGAGGTTCACAAGGTTGTTTCCAGGAATGAAAGGATTATCATACAAGGAACGTTTGATGGCTCTGGGTCTGTACTCACTGGAATTCAGAAGGATGAGGGGGGGGGATCTCATTGAAACCTTTCAAATGTTGAAAGGCCTAAACAGAGTAGATGTGGAAAGGATATTTCCCGTGGTGGGAGAGTCTAGGACAAGAGGGCACAGTCTCAGGATAGAGGGGTGTCCATTCAAAACAAAGATGCGGAGAAATTTCTTTAGCCAAAGGATGGTGAATTTGTGGAATTTGTTGTCACATGCAGCTGTGGAGGCCAGGTCGTTGGGTGTATTTAAGATAGAGATTGACAGGTTCTTGATTGGACAGGGCATCAAAGGTTATGGGGAGAAAGCTGCTAACTGGGGTTGAGGAGGAGAAAAATAAAGGATCAGCCATGATTGAATGGCGAAGCAGTCTCGATGGACCAGATGGCCTAATTCTGCTCCTATGTCTTATGGTCTTATGATCGCCCATATCATACGACACGGCACGTAATGTTGATGATGATGTTAGTATCGAGCAAGGAAGAAAATAAAGTTCTCTGCCCCTTGAAAGTTAAACCAGGAGCCTTTATTTCGTGATCTTCATTCTTCATCAGAACATGCTAGGCTTCATCCTCTCTCTGATCCTGAAGTAAATGTCAAACTCAGCTTTTATTCCCTATGATTTCAAACCCTTCTCTTTCCTGTTTTACACCTCCTTGATAAGTCAACATTTCCCACTGTGAAATAATCCTCAAAGTCCCGTCTCTGTGAATATCTCGGGAGTAATTATGCATCTTCTTCATATCTTGGGTGGCCCGTATTTACTGAACGGAAAGGTCAACAGCTCTGACGATCTTATCATTGAAGGTGGGTAGTCTGGACCAATCAGAATGAAAATTCACTAAGATACATGATGCTGGTATTTCAAACTTAATTTCCAGCACTTTAATCTGCTAATTGCACAAATTATTTTCAGAAGTTTATTTGTATTAACAGTTCATAGGCAAATATGTCAGCATGTCAAGAAATTGACATTCAAACCAAAGGGACTTAGAAAGTGCAGTGCATTGCAAATGCTGAAAGCTAGTGGAACAGGCATTTCAGCAATCTTTCTCATTTTTACCTTTTTTTCTTTCCCCTTGCTTTCTGCTTAAAGATCAGGACAACAACTGATAAATGTCAGGTATCAATCCGGAGGAACATTTCCATCTTGAATGATAATGGTACGTCCTGGTGCTGATGTTAAATACCGTCTATGCAGAGGGTGAGTCTATCTCAGCTCTGCATCATGGTTGACAGCTCTGCCTCATGCTGTGATGAATATTGTAAGACTTCTCTCGTCAAGAATCTTGTAAAACTTAACCTCTGGAGGACTGCTCCTGTTTGCACACACTTGTTTAAAGGAGAATCTGCACTCAGTGGCCACTTTATTAGGTACCTGCTGTACCTAATAAATCAGCCACTGAGTGTATGTTCATGGTCTTCTGCTGCTGTAGCCCATCCACATCAAGGTTCGATGTGTTGTGTGTTCAGAGATGCTCTTCTGCACACCACTGTTGTAACGTGTGGTTATTTGAGTTACTGTCACCTTCCTGTCAGCTTGAACCAGTCTGGCCATTCTCCTCTGACCGCTCTCATTAACAAGGCGTTTTCATCCACTGCGGCTCACTGGCTGTTTTTTGTTTCTCTGTAAATTCTAGAGACTGCTGTGCTTGGAAATCCCAGGAAATCAGAAGTTTCTAAGACAGTCATACCACCTTTTCTGGCAGCAACAACCATTCCACGGGCAAAGTCACTTAGATCACATTTCTTCCCCATTTTGATATTTGGTTTGAACAACTACTGAACCTCTTTTATGCATTGAGTTGCTGCCACATGATCGGCTGATGAGATAGTTGCATTAATGAGCAGGTGGACAGGTGTTTCTGATAATGTGGCCCCTGAGTGATTCTACTCCCAACACCTCACACCCCATCTCTCCCACATTATTCAGGCCACAGGCCTGAGATATACTCACCCTGTACTTATGGATCGGAGGAAGTGTTGAATTGAATTGATTTTATTTCTTACAGTCTTCACATGAGGAGTAAAAATCTTTACGTTACGTTTGAGGGCTCAGGTACAATTGTAACCATAAGAGCTGTTTGCAAGTCCACTGGGTAAGTCAAAAGTGCAATGTCTGCAAATCTGCTAGTGTTCTGGAGATTGGATGCTACTGGTGGTCCTCCCTGGGGTTGGAGGACTGGCTGGGTGTGCGTGTGGGTGGGAGGGAGGATCGGGCTTGTTTTACTGTGTTGTTGTTGCTTGTGTTGTTCTGCTGAACATTGAGGGCACGCTATGGTGGAGCTGGTGTAATGGGTGACTGATAACACGTATTGTTCATAACAGAAACCGTTCCACATAACTGTCATTGAGTTGTGTTCACTTTAAGAGCCGTAATGACGTCAGCGTAAGGCGACTGCTTTTGCTTTGTCCGTAATGGAAGTAAAGGACTGCGGCTTTCGTTAAGCCCATTAAATGACTCTCGCGTGCTTTATTCACAAATCCTGCTCTGGAATGTGTGGCGACACTTGTGGGCTGCCCCCAGCACATCCTTAGGTAGTGCTGGTTATCATTGCAGATGATGCTGTTTACTGTATTTTTCAATGTACATGTGATAGATAAATGAATCTGAACATGAACGGGGAAGAAATGAACATCTTATTGATGCCGAGGCGTGCACAGGCTTCCTTTTATTTACAGATTACTCCGACTGCTCACAACATAGAGGGACGATTTCACCCATACATCTCCCCCGGCTGTCCAAGCAATCCTATTAGCTCCTCAATTCCCTAATCATTTGTCACATGTATATTGGAACGTATGGAGAGCAGGATGGAGATACGTTTTGACCAAAGGAGTGTGAGGTGCTCCTTCCCTCCGCTAGCCTGCAGGTCACCATTGGGGAAGGTGTAGCACCTGCTTAGCCCCCCTGATCAGGGTCACGTGAAGCCATGGGGTCAGGTGGTGGATAGTCGTATGAGCAGCTAGTGCCTACCACAAGTGCCGGTTATGTGACCACTGATGCCTGGCAAACAATCTCTGAAGAGTATTGTTAATGGGTGTGGTCACCTCTCTTGTAAAGGCACTGCCCAGAGGCAATGGCAAACCACTTCTGTAGAAAAATTTGCCAAGAACAATCACGGTCATGGAAAGGCCACAATTGCCTGAGTCATATGACATGGCACATAACTGAATGAACACATTAAAAAGTACAGAGAAATGTATTTTATTTTACATTCTTTACACCCTTTCAAAACAAAAATAGTTTTGTTCTATTAATGCCTATTGCATGCAATATGCTGAACACATAATAAGGCATTTCTTCCCTCAGCACTTTTTTCTAGGCAGAAACCTTTGGAGGTTCTCTAGGTTGGAGATCAAAAGCTGCTAACGGCTGACTCTAACCTTTCACCATCAGCAAGGAAGAAAGAGCAAAGTATTCCTTTTCTCTGAAATACAGTGCATGGTTTCTACTCTTTTCATTCAACTTTGGGGTGGTCATATTAAAGTATATTCTCACCTACGATCTCAGCTTTAACAATAAATTAACCACCCCAACAAATTTCAAATCATAGTCGGGGTCTTCAATCAGTCTTGTTCGAAGAAATCTCTACACAATAATCATCAGCGTATCACCTGCAGCACCAGGGGTCCCAATACACTCAACCACTGCTATATTACAATTAGGAATATCTACCATTCCACGACAAGACCACATTTTGGAAAATCTAATCACTTGGTTAGCAGAGACTAGCGAGCAAGGCTCCAGAAGTAAGGACAACCAAGGTGGTTGCAGGAGGCAGAGGATTGGCTCCAGATTGCTTCGAGTCAGTGGACTGAGCCATGCTGAAGGGCTCATCAGAGGTCTGAATGGTTGTTATGGACTTCATAACAAAAAGAATTTGTAGATGAGAGTGCCCCACAAAATTATTCAGAGTTTTCCTCAACCAGAAGCCCTGGATGAACCATGAGATCCACAATCTGAGGGCCTGTTCACTGACATTCGGGTCTGGTGTCTACGTAAGATAGAAGAAGTCCAGGTACAATCTCTGGAAAGCCATCTCACATGCCAAGTGGCAATTCTGGACTAAGCTTGAATCACCTTAAGGATGCTCAACGGCTGTGCAGGGTTTGAATGCTGTTAACTCCCACAAAGTGAAGCCAAGTGACATAGGTGACAACAAGGCTTTGCTCCCAGATGACCTCAATGCCTTCTATGTTTGCTTTTATCAGCAAAACGTGTAGGAAACTTCATAAACACCCACAGCCTCCAATGATCCTGTGACTTCAATCTCTGAAGCCGACATGAAAGCATCCGTCAGGAGGATGAACCCAAGGAAATCATCCAGTCCAGATGGGGTACCTGACTGAATACTGAAAGCTGATCAACTGGCTGTTCACTGATGTCTTTTAACCTCTTGCTTTGGCAGTTTGAGATACCCACCTGCTTCAAGCAGGCTTCGTTATATCAGTGTCCAAGAAGAGCATGGTGACTATGGTTAAGTATCACTTAGATCCAGAGTGATGAGGTGCTTTGAGAGGTTGATAATGAAACATATCAACTCCTGCCTGAGAAGTGACATGGATGCTCTCTATTGACTACAGCTTGGCATTCAATACCATCATCCCCTCAAAACTAATCAATAAGCTTCAAGACCTTGACCTCAATACCTCCTTGTGCAACTGGATCCTTGGTTTCCTCACTTGCAGACCCCAGTCAGTTCAGATTGGCAACAACATCTCCTCCACAATCTCCTTCAGCACAGGTGCACCAGGAGGCTGTGTGCTTAGCCCCCGCGCTACTCACTTAATACCTATGACAGTGAGGCTAAGCACAGCTCCAGTGCCATATTCCAGTTTGCTGATGACTCCATTGTTGTTGGTCCAATCAAAGGTGGTGACGAATCAGCATCTAGGACAGAGATTGTAAATCTGGCTGACTGGTGCCATAACAACAACCTCCCACAATGTCAGCAAGCAAAAGAGCTGCTCATTGGCTTCAGGAGGAGGAACCCAGGGTTCATTGAGACAGTCATTGTGGGATCAGCAGTGGAGAGGGTCAGCAACTTTAAATTCCACGGTGTTTTCATTTCAAAGGACCTCTCCTGAGCCCAGCACGTAAGAGCCATTACAAGGAAAGCACGGCAGCATCTCCACTTCCTTAGAAGTTTGCGAAGATTTGGCATTACATCTAAAACTCTGACAATCTTCTAGAGCGGTGTGGTGGAGAGTATACTGACTGGCTACATCATGGCCTGATATAGAAACACCAATGCCCTTGAATAGAAAATCCAACAAAAAGTAGTCAATACGGCCCAGTCCATCACAAATGAAGCCCTTCCCTCCATTGAGCACATCTATACAGTGCGCTGTCGCAGGAATCCACATCCATCATTAAGGACCCCCTCCACCCAGATCATGCTCTCTTCTTGCTGCTGCCATCAGAAAGAAGGTACAGGAGCCTCATGACCCACACCACCAGGTTCAGGAACAGTTATTACCCCTTAACCATCAGGCTCCTGAACCAGGGGGGATAATTTCACTCAACTTCACTTGCCCCATCATTGAAATATTCCTATAACCAATGGCTCACTTTTAAGGACCCTTTATCTCATGTTCTTGATATTTAATGCTTACTTACAATATTTATTATTATTATTTTCTGTTGTCTTTTGCACATTGATTGTCCATCTTGTTGCTGTGGTATTTCATTGATTCTATTGTGCTTTTTGGATTTACTGTGAATTCCCACAAGAAAACAAATATCAAGGTTTTATATGGTAACACGTATGTACTTTGATAATAAACTTACATTGCACTTGGAACTTCCAAATGTGTCATTTGTATTAAAAACCAGCACACTGAACGCTGTGCTGGGGGCAGCCCGCTAATGTCGCCACACATTCCAGCTCTGACATAGCATGAACACAGTGTTCCGCAGAACAACGCAACCAACAACAATGACACAAAGCAAAACAACAATGGCAAATAGGTCTCTTCCCCATTCCTTTACCCTTACCCTTCACTCACACAGACAGACCTCCAGACCCAGGACAGGCCACCTCCCAGCCCCCAGTCCTTGTGACAGACGCTCAGACTCAAATACCTCAGGCCTCCAACATCAGGCTTCAGCCAGGACCTACCAGTCATGTGTTTAACCCCTGTCCTCAACCTCAGGACTTGCTAATCAAAGGTTTGAGCTTCGGGCCTCGTCATCCGGACTCACACTTCCTCTCTACAACTGTCTTCTAATTCTGAAGTCTTAGGCTGTAAGACCATAAGATATAGGAGCAGAAGTAGGCCACTCGGCCCATTGAGTCTGCTCCGTCATTCAATCATGGGCTGATCCAATTCTTCCAGTCATCTCCACTCCCCTGCCTTCTCCCCATACCCTCTGATGCCCTGGCTAATCAAGAACCTGTCTATCTCTGCCTTAAAAGTACCCAAGACCTCCACAGCTGCTCGTGGCGACAGATTCCACAGATTTACCACCCTCTGACTAAAGTAATTTCTCTGCATCTCTGTTCTAAATAGAAGTCCTTCAATTCTGGAGTCGTGCCCTCTTGTTCTCGAATCCCCGACCATGAGAAGTAACTTTGCCCGATCTAATCTGTTCAGGCCTTTTAACATTCGGAATGTTTCTATGAGTCTTGCTTATCCCAGAATTGAATTGTTCCTCTTCTGTGCCCCTGCCTTCGAAATCTTAGAATAAAGGAAAAACATGCTGGAAGCTCTCGGCAGGTCAGGCAGATGTTCTGATAAAGCAGCCTAGACTTAAGACAGTCAGTGTTTTCTTTTCCACAGATGCTGCCAAACCTGTTAGGTGTTTCCAACATTTTTCTTTTTTTTTTCCAGAGATCCACAGTTGCAGTTTCTTTCAGCTTCAGATTCAGATTAATTTATTTATCACATGCACGTCAAAACTTGCAGTGAAATGTGTTGTTTGCATTAACAACAGACATCCCACCTCTCCCGGAAGTTCCGGGAGTTTCCCGCATATTAATAGTGGTTCCCTGATGCCCGCAAATTATATACAATATCATGGAAATCAATTTCTTTGAGAGCGAGCGAGAGAAAGCAAGACCCAGCATCTGCAGATTATTTTGTGTTTGAGAGAAAACAAGAGAGAGAGTGTGCGCGCACAAGAGAGAGCGAGAGCAAGCAAGAGAGAGCACACGAGTGACCACGAGAGAGAGAGAGAGAGAGAGAGCGCGAGCAAGAGCGCGCCATGGCAGAGTGTTCCAAAAAAAATATAAAACGTGTGTCACCCCAGACTACACTAAAGTGTACCCCTGCCTAATAGGGGTCAAAATAATGACAGTGTTGCTCACTGCACTGTTTGCAACAGTGACTTTTCTATTGCCCATGGTGGGTTAAGACTGTAAAAGACGTGTTGAGGTGAGTTTAACAGGTGTCATTCGTTCATTAGCATAGCTAATGTTATTTAAACTAGCTGGCCAGCTGCTAAGGAGCTACTCTATTGCAGACATCCCACCTCTCCCGGAAGTCTCCCGCAAATTGATGATGCTACCTCCCTGAAGTGAGTTTTTGCAGGGTGGGATGTCTGTAACAACCAATCAACAACCAACTAAGGGAGTGCTGGGGGCAGCCCGCAAGTGTCACCACACATCCCAGTGCCAACATGACATGCTCACAGTGCTCAGCAGAACAACACAGAGTACAATATAAAGCAACAGAGCAACAGCGGAACAAGCCCTTTCCCTCCCTCCCTCCCACCCGCATCCACTCCCACATAGGTAGTGTTCCCCTAGCCTCCAGCCTCCAGTGGACTTGCAAACCCACAGACAACAGGCCCCCGATAGGCCTCTGGGCCTCCAGCCTTGATGGACTCGCAGACTAATGGACAATTGGCCCCCAACTTCCCCAGTGGAGCTCAGGCTCCTAGATCTAGAATTACAGCCAATGGGCATTGACTCCCAAACTTTCGATTGACCTTTGGGCTTTGATCTACGGTACTGGCCGCAGAACTAGCTGATGACGGACCTTGAGTGGCCCTCTGGGCCATGAGCTCTACAACTTCCTCTAAACCCCTTTGCCTCACTGCTTTGTCCATTGTTAAATGCTAACATCCAGTTAATTTTCTGTCACTTGGCCTACTTTTTACTCAGAGAGTGCTCATGACCTAGAATTTATTGTCTGTGGTTGGGAAGACGGAAAGAACCAAGGTGCTCACAAGAGAGTTGCTGGTGAAATAATTAGCAAGGCTGCAGGGAATTGATGGACTGAGCTGCAACAACTCTATGATCTCATTTTTTCTCTCTTTTTTTTGGAGCAATTAGAGCCAAAATAAATCAAAACATGAGATTCTGCAGATGCTGGAAATCCAGAGCAACACACACACAATGCTGGAGGAACTGATGAAGAGTCTCTGCCAAAACGTCAAATGTTTATTCCTCTCTTTTGATGTTGGTGACCTGCTGAATTCCTCAAGCATTTTGTGTGTGTTGCAAAAGAAATCTGAAACACTTTATTCTGGTTCTGTATATATCTGTACAGGGAGAATTTACAAGGGCCCGGAAGATCTGAGTTATATAGGAAGATTGAATCGGTTAGGACTTTTTTGCTTCGGACATAGAAGACTGAGAGGAGATTTGATAGAGGTATACAAAATTATGAGGGGTATAGGGATGGTAAATGCAGGCAGGCTTTTCATACTGAGGTTGGGGTGGGATTACAACCAGAGGTGATGGGTTAAGGGTGAAGGTGAAAAGTTTAAGGGGAACATGAGGGGAAACTCCTTCACTCAGAGCGTGGTGAGAGTGTGGAACGAGCTGCCAGTGCAAGTGGTGCATGTGAGCTCGATTTCAATGTTTAAGAGAAGTTTGGATAGTTACATGGATGGTAGGGGTATGGAGGGCTATGGTTCTGATGTAGGTCGATGGCAACAGGCAACTTAAATGGGTTTGTATAGACTAAATGGGCAGAAGAGCCTATTTCTGTGTTCTAATTCTCTATGGCTGTATGACTCTATATTCAGTTCAGGGTGGCGGAGTGGAGATACGTTCCTACCAGAGGAGGTGTAAGGCACTCCTTCCCTCCACTAGCCTGCAGCTCACCCTTGGACAAGGAGTAGCACCTGCTTAGCCCCCGATCAGGGTCATGTGAAGCCATGGCAGCAGGTGGTGGGTGGTCGAATGACCAGACGGTGCACATCACAAGTCCTGGTTATGTGACCACTGATGCCAGGCAGGCAATCTCTGAAGAGTATTGATAACGTGACAAGACTGAGAATTTTGTGCCATTCACTTTGAGGATGGGCTGACAATGATAGCCCATCTCTAATTGTCTTTGTGAAGGTGGTGTCGGGCCATTTACCCGATCGGCTGCCGTCCTGGTAAAGGTGCCGTCAAGGCAGCCTAGGTGAGTAAGCGCATTTTGTCGAGGAAGAGAATTTGTAGTGATTGATGCAACAGTGGTGTGCAGAATCATGAAGGGATGACGGAAGGAGGATGAGAATTGTTTCTCACGGAAGGTGAAGGTAGTAGCCAGAGGCCGCAAGATAATTGGCAAAGGACCAGAATGAGAGATGAACTGTTTTAACACAGTGAGCTGTTTCTGATCTGACGTGCACTACTTGAAAGTGTTGCAGAAGCAGATTCAATACTGCCTGTCAGCTAGGGATTGGATTTGTGCTTGAAGAAGAAAAAAAAACGCTGCAGAGCTATGATGAAAGTGCAAGTGGCATAGAACAACAGAGTACAACAGCACAGAAGCAGTCCCTTCAGCCCATCTAGTCTAGTTAGGATCATTCAGGAGCTGACGGGTTGATAGACAGGACATAAGGAGGTAGTTACACGCAAGGTGTAAGGCACAGGTAACTGGGCAACTGTCAGGAGGAGCAGCTGGTGCGGAATACCCCTTGTGGCTTGCCCCCTCAACAATACGAGTACCACTTTGGATACTGATTGGGGGGGTGTGGGGATTACCTAGCAAAGATAAGCCTTTGACTCAGAAGGGAAGGCAGTGGGGTGGGGCGGGGGGAAGAGGTGAGCTGTAGTGATAGGGGAAAGGAAAGCAAGAACTGTGGATGAGAACGAGATTCCTGGACGGTTTGTGGCCACCTGGGTGCCAGGGTAAGTGTTATGTTTCGTAATTCCAAAACATAAAACTTATTGAGAGAAAAACACAGAGCTGGGATATAGAAACAGAGAAACATAGAAAACCTACAGCACAATACAGGCCCTTCGGCCGAACATGTCCTTACCTTAGAAATTTTCTATTTTTCTAAGCTCCGTGTACCTATCCAGGAGTCTGTTAAAAGACCCTATCGTATCTGCCTCCACCACTGTCGCTGGCAGCCCATTCCACGCATATGTTATGACTTTGTTCTGTTTTACTTTATGTAATGTGAGCACATATGACATGGTGGCGTAATGATGTATACCATTCACATAGTTTTACATATAACCCATAAAGAATTATGTAAACAACAAAGAATGCTTATTTATAATATAACTCAAATATTACTGAAATATTAAATACACAACAGTCTGGGACAGCTCAGATCGAATCCATAGCATTCTTAAGTGAGGGAGTGGGTAGCCAGAGGCCCTGGTCCATGTCGGTACCAGTGTAATGGATAGGAGGAGTGACAAGGTCTGGCAAAGTTAGTTCAGGGAGTTGGCTGCTAAGCTAAAGGACAGGACCTCCAAGGTTGTGGTCTCAGGATTGCTAGCCATGCCACGTGCTAGTGAGGCAAGAAATAGGAAGATTGTATAGTTTAATACCGGGGTAACGAGATGATGTAGGAGAGAGGGTGTCAGAGTTTTGGATCATGGGGCTCTCTGCCAAGGGAGGTGAGACTTGTACAGAAGGGACGGTTTGCATCTAAACTGGGGCGGGGGGGGCTGTTTTCCTAGTTGGAGGGTTTACTAGTGCTGCACAGTGAGGGGGTTAAACTAGACTGACAGGGGGATGGAAACCAGAGTGTCGAGACACATAGTGGAGTGGTTGTGGAGGAAGACGTTGCTAAGCCGGCATACAAAGTCAGGAATGAAAAGATTGAGCGTGGTGGGACCAGTGTTCTGAGCTGTGAGTATTTCAATGCAAGGATTGTTCCAGGAGAAGTGGATGAACGCAGGCCATGGATCAGCATGTGGAATTATGACACTGTAGCCATTAGTGAGACTTTGGTTGCAGGAGGGAGAGGATTGACAGCTCAGAGTTCTGGGGTTCATTGCTTTAGTGTGATAGAACAAGAGGGATTAGAGGGGAAGGGATGGCATTACAAGTCAGGGAAAATGTCATGACAGTGCTCAGAGAGGACAGAGTGGAGAACTCGTCTACTGAGGCTTTATGGGTAGAACTGAGGAATAAGAAAGGTATGACCATGTTACTGGGATTATATTATAGACCTCCCATCAGTCCACAGGATTTAGAGGAATAAATTTGTACAGAGGTTGCAGACTCTTGCAAGAAACATAAGGTTGCTATAATAGGTGATCTTAACTTTTTACATATTGAGTGGGACTCCTATACCGTAAAAGGAACTGGATGGCAAAGAGTATTTCAAACACGTTCAGGAAAGTTTCTTTAATCAGTACATAAAGTTCCAATTAAAGACAGTGCGATACTAGATAGGGAATGAGTCGGGGCAAAAGATTGTGTAGGGGAACACTTTGTATTGAGTGATCATAATGCAATTAGTTTCAGGGTAATTATGGAAAAAGATAGGACTGGTCCTCAGGTCAAAATTCTAAACTGGAGAAAGGCCAATTTTGATGGTATCAGAAAGGATCTGGCAAGTGTGGATTGGGACAGGTTGTTTTCTGGCAAAAGTGTACTTGGTAAGTGGGAGGACTTCAGAAGTTAAAATTTGAGAGTAGAGCTTGTATGTGCCTGTCAAAATAAAAGGCAAGGATGGCAGGTTTATGGAATCTTGTTTCTTGAGAGATATTGAGGCCCTGGTTAAGAATAAGAAGGAGATGCATTGCAGGTGTAAGCAGGCAGGAACAAATGAGGTGCTGGAGGTGTATAAGAAATACAAGAGAACTCTTAAGAAGGAAATCTGGAGAGCTAAAAGAAGATGAGGTTGCCTTAGCAGACAAGATGAAAGAGAATCTTAAGGGCTTCTTCACAGATATACTAAGAGCAAGGGACAGCATTGATCCCCTGGAAGTTGAGCGTGGTAATCTATGAGTGGAGCTGAACGTGATGGGGAATATCTTAAATGGTTTTTATTGACTCAGGGGACGGACACAGAGTCTATGGAAGTGAGGCAAAGCAGCAATGAAGTCGTGAACCCTTTACAGATTACAGAGGAGGAATTGCTTCCTGTCTTGAAGCAAATTGGGGTGGATAAATCCCCAGAGCCTGATAATGTGTTCCCTTGGACACTATGGGAGTCGAGGGCAAAGATTGTAGGGGCGCTAGCAGAGATATTGAAAACATCCTTAGCCATGGGTAAGGTGCTAGAGGATTGGAGGATAGCTCATGTTGTTCCATTGTTTAAGAAAGGTTCTAAGAATAAGCCAAGAAATTATAGGCTATTGAGCCTGAATCAGTACTGGGAAAGTTATTGGAAGTTATTATAAGGGATAGAGTATATGTATTGGGATAGACGGGAACTGATTAGGGATAGGCAACATGGCTTTGTGTATGGTAAGTTGTGTCTAATCAATCTTATGGAGTTATTTGAGGAAGTTACGAGGAAAGTTGATGAAGGCAGGGAAGTGGATGCTTTTTCACATGGGAGACCAATCAGGGTAGGTTACACAGGGTGAGCAGTAGGGCAGTGAGGAGTGTGGTAGAACAGAGGGAACGGGGAATACGGGTCCATAATTCCTTCAAAGCGGCACCACAGGTAGATAAGGTCGTAAAGAAAGCTTGTGGCACAGAGGCCTTCATAAATCAAAGTATTGAGTAAAGGGGTTTGGAAGTTACGTTGAAATTATACATGATGTCGGTGAAGCCTAATTTGGAGGATTGTATCCGGATTTGGTCACCTACCTACAGTAAAGATGTAACTAAGGTTAATAGAATGAACAGAAAATTTACAAGAATGTTGCTGGGACTTGAGGACCTGAGTTATAGGGAAAGGTTGAATAGGTTATGTCTTCATTCCATATTACATAGAAGATTGCGGGTGGATTTGATGAAGGTTTGCAAAACTATGAGGGGTATAGATAGGGTTTGTGGAGGTGTTGAGACACACCTCTACCAAGGGAGGCGTAAGGTAATCCTTCCCTCCACTGGCCTGCAGGTCACCCCTGGGCAAGGTGTAGCACCTGCCTAGCCCCCATGATCAGGGTCACGTGAAGCCACGGGAGCAGGTAGTGGGTATGAGCAGCTGGTGCATATCACAAGTCTCGGTTATATGACCACTGACACCAGGCAGGCAATCTCTGAAGGGTATTGATAATGGCTGGGGTCACCCATCTTGTAAAGACACTGCCCAGAAGAAGGCAATGGCAAACCACTTCAGTAGATAAATTTGCCAAGAGCAAACATGGTTGTGGAAAGACCATGATCGCCTACGTATTAAGACATGGCACTTAACAAACAAATGATAGATGGGGTGAATGGTGGCTTTTTCCACTGGGGCCATCGGTTTTAACCTGCTCTAAGATCAACCAACCCTTCCCTACTACATAGGCCGTAGAGTTTTCTTGCATCTATATGCCTGTTGTAGCCCCCGGGTAAGCCTCAGGCTCGCTCAGCTCGCTTTCGTCTGGGGGAGCAGCCTTCGGCCCCCCCAAACTGGGTAATCAAGTTTGTGTGGACACTATGTGATGTACCCCACCCTGCCAAATAAGAGACAATACACCATATGTGATTGAATGATTACACTTTATAGATCATACTGGAACTATGTAATTAATAGAGATAAAATATAAAAGGAAAATAGAAGGTGCCAAACTTATCAAAGTTCAACCACTTCATGCACAACAGCTGGAGCTCAATTAATGAAGTCTTCTTTCCACCGTTCGATCCCCTCCGACCACCTTGAACCACTGTCTGGGATCAACCACGGTGGTCGACTAGACGCTCCACACGAGTCTGTCTTCGTCTCCTCTCCTCGCCGAAGATCCTGGGCCTCGGGGTCCCGCTGCCCAGGCTCACAGCATCGAGTCTCCTCCCTCTGTCCCCATCGCGCCTTCTGCCCCCAAAGCCCGCGAAACAATAGCTTACAGACACACAAGAAAGAATAACATCTATCCCAATTGGTTAGCAAATGAATACAATTCTCTTTATAACCCAAATAAGCTGCTAGAGGGAGAACTTTCTCAGCAGTTAACATAACAAAGAAGCCATTTTATTCTAACATAACAAAGAAACCATTTTGATTAACCTCAGCAGTAACATAAAAGAAGAAACACTGTCTAGGGAGTGTTTGATATGTCCCTTATGTACCATGACCCCTGACAAGGCATTCCATGCACCCAACATTCTTTGTGTTTAAAAAAACCCAATTCTGACATTCTCCCTATTCTTTTCTCCAATTACATTAAAACTATGCCCCCTCACATTAGTCACTTCTACCCTGAACTTGCGAGCTGTCCCCAGCACATCCTTAGGTTGTGTTGGTTGTCAACAGGAACGACACATTTCAATGTACAGGTAAAGGATAAATACACTCGGTGGCCATTTTATTTGGTACCTCCTGTATCTGATAAAGTAGCCAATGAGTGTCTGCTCATGGGTTTCTGCTGATTATAGCCCATCCACTTCAAGGTTCAATGTGTTGTGCATTTGGAGATGCTGTTCTGCACACCACTGTTGTAACGTGTGGTTATTTGAGTTACTGTCGCCTTCCTGTCAGCTTGAACCAGTCTCCTCTGACCCCACCCCCCCACCGTTGATAAGGCGTTTTTGTTCACCGATCTGCTGCTCACCAGATGTTGTTTATTTTTCACACCATTCTCTGTAAACTCTCGAGACTATTATCTATGGAAATCAGCAGTGTCTGAGATACTCAACTCACCCCATCTGGCACCAACAATCATTGCACGGTCAAGGTCACTTAGATCACATTTCTTCCCCATTCTGGTTTGATCTGAACAGCGACTGAACCTTTTGACCATGGCTGCATGCTTTTATGCAATCAGTTGCTGCCACAAGACTGACTGATTAAATATTTGCATTAACGGGCAGATGTGCAGGTGTACCTAATAAAGCGGCCACCGAGTGTATATGAATCTGAATCTGAAACGATGAGCATTGAGCTGAAACAATATTAGTGTCTATTCCCTGTCTCAAAATCCATTCCCTACCATTTCCTGCTTTCAGAATTAACTGAGTTTCGATGGCAGACATGACTAAATCAGTCCAAATAGATCATGGTGAACGGTTGGCTGATTCTGAATAGATGAGATTGACAAACAAATTGCTGTGTAAAAAGACAATGAAATAGTCTTGTTTACAAACTAATGAGTATTTCACATCACCAGTGGCAGACAGCTGTGTAATTCACTGTTTCTTCCTTTTTAATATTTCCTCTTTTGTGCATTTCCCACATCGTCCTCCACCATATCAGGCATTGAGGAGTGAGAACACTCAATAAAGTGTCTGGATAATAGAATTTTTATAAATGTTCTTTTAAATTTTTTGCGATGGTGGTCATTAGCATTCTGTTGTCAGTCAGGGTTCTCTGAAGGTCAATTTGCAGGTTGAGTCGATGGTGAGGAAGGCAAATGCAATGTTAGCATTCATTTCAAGAGGACTAGAAAGCAAGGATGTAACGTTGTGGCTTTATGAGGCACTGGCGAGGCCTCACTTGGAGTATTGTGAGCATTTCCGGGCCCTTTATCTAAGAAAGGATGTGCTGACATTGGAGAGGGTTCAAAAGAAGTTCACGAAAATGATTCCGGGATTGAAAGGCTTGTCATACGTCAAGTGTTTGATGGCTCTGGGCCTGTACTCGCTGGAAATCAGAAGAATGTGGAGGGATCTAATTGAGTGCTGAAAGGCCTCCCAAGAATGGATGTGGAGAGAATGCTTCTGATGGTGGGGAGGAGGGAGTCTAAGACTAGAGGACTCAACCTCAGAATAGAGGGACGACCTTTTAAATGGAAATAGGGAAGAATTTCTTCAGCCAGAGAGGGGTAAACCTGTGGAATTCATTGCCACAGGCAGCTGTAGAGGCCAAGTCATTGAGTATATTTAAGGCAGAGATTGATTAGTCAGGGCATGAAGAGGTATAGGGAGAAGGCAGGAGATTGGGCCTGAGAGGAAAAGGGATCAGCCATGATGAAATAGCAGAGCAGACTCGATGGGCCAAGTGGCCTAATTCTGCTGTTGTATCTTATGGTCTTATGATCTAAGCAGAGAGGGAAATGGGGCATTTATTGATCAAAGCTTAGGAGGTGATGGAGTCATAGAGTTGTAGAGTATTACAGCATAGAAATGGGCCCTTTGACCCTCTATCTGTGACAAACCATTATTTTGCGTAGTTCCTTCGAGTTGCATACAAAGCCCTTCATACTCCTCTCATCCATGTACCTCTCCAGAGCACCTCAACAAGAAAACTGTATGCATCATCCAGGCTCTCCTCTCACTACTACCATCAGGCCATCGGACATTCAAAGCCAAGATCGGACTCATAAGCCACTTGAGAGCCCATAGAACGAAGACCATCATCCTCGACCTTGAGGGGTAGCCACGACGACGACGACCATCAGGCAGGAGGTACAGAAGCCTTAGGTGCCACACTACCAGGTTCAGGAACAGCTATTACCCCTTAGCCACTAAAACAGAATGGATAACTTCTCACATTACGACTCCGAACTGCTTCCTCAACCTACAGACTCACTTTCAAAGACTCTACAACTTGCGTTCTCAGTATAATTATTTTTTTATTTGCCCATTTTGTCTTCCTTTGCACATTGGTTGTTTGCCAGTACTTGCTTATGTATAGTTTTTCATAAATTTATTCATTTATTTTCCCGTAAATGACTGCAAGAAAATGAATCTCAAAGTTGCACATGGTAACATGTATGTTCTTCAATAATAAATTTACTTTGAACTTTGAACTGAGGAGCCTAATAACATAGAGCACTGGACACAGAACACCACAGTACATTTCAGGCCCTTTGGCCCACAGTGTAGTGCTGACCCCTAAGATCAATCCAATCCTTCCCTCCTATATAACCCTCCAACTTTCTATCATCCTTCTGCCAACATCCATTTATGAACTTATGAGTTTGTAAAGAAAAATTATCTTAAAATTTGTTATGTGTTCTTTCCTGGCTCAGAGCGGGGTATTCGCATATGTATTTACAAACAAAAGGGGATGACACAAGTATTCAAGGCCACAAGAAAACCCTTTAGTAGAACTCACACAAGTGTAATACAAAAGCAAAAACAATTCTCGACGGTAGTAAGTAGTAGCAGTAAAGAAATCAAAATAATACTTATCATCCACTAAGCAAGCCGATCAGGAAGGGGCCACAGGTCTGACAATCTCACACACAGCTGGTTTCTCTCTCTCACCAACTCGAACGCTGACTCTTGAATCAACATACTATGATCCTCTTGACATACCGTTTCCTATCTCAGCATCAGCCACGGTCCAGCCTAAACAAAACGCTGTTGCCTACTGCATAAAAAAGGCACCCCGTTTCATACCCTTCAAAACCCCTTACACTGGCACTTTTCCATTCATTTGGTACCTGCACCTGCACAAGAAACATAGAAAATCTACAGTACAATACAGGCCCTTCGGCCCACAAAGCTGTGCCGAACATGTCCTTACCTTAGAAATTACCTAGGGTTAGTCTATTTTTCTAAGCTCCATGTACCTATCCAGGAGTATCTTAAAAGACCTTATCATATCCAGCTCCACCACCATCGCCGGCAGCCCATTCCACGCACTCACCACTCTGCATTTAAAAAAAAAACTTACCCCTGACATCTTCTCTGTACCTACTTCCAAGCACCTTAAAAATATGCCCTCTCATGCTAGCATTTCAGCCCTAGGAAAAAGCGTCTGACTATCCACATGATCAATGCCTCTCATCATCTTATACACCTCTATCAGGTCACTGCTCATCCTCTGTTGCTCCAAGGAAAAAAGTACACCAAGTGGGGTCTAACCAGGGTCCTATATAGCTGCAACATTACCTCTCAGCTCTTAAACTTAATCCTACGATTGATGAAGGCCAATGCACCGTATGCCGCCTTAACCACAGAGTCAACCTGCGCAGCAGCTTTGAGTGTCCTACGGACTCGGACCACAAGATCCTCTGATCCTCCATGCTGCCAAGAGTCTTACCATTAATACTATACTGTATTCTGCCATCATATTTGACCTACAACATGAACCACCTCACACTTATCTGGGTTGAACTCCATCTGCCACTTCTCAGCCCAGTCTTGAATCCTATCAATGTCCCGCTGTAATCTCTGACAGCCTTCCACACTATCCACAACACCTCCAACCTTTGTGTCATCAGCAAATTTACTAACCCATCCCTTCGCTTCCTCATCCACGTCATTTATAAAAATCACGAGAGTAGGGGAAGGCTGCAGAACAGATCCCTGAGGCACACCACTTGTGACCGACCTCCATGCAGAATATAACCTGTCTACAACCACCCTTTGCCTTCTGTGGGCAAGCCAGTTCTGGATCCACAAAGCAATGTCCCCTTGGATCCCATGCCTCCTTACTTTCTCAATAAGCCTTGCATGAGGTACCTTATCAAATGCCTTGCTGAAATCCATATACACTACATCTACTGCTCTTCCTTCATCAATGTGGTTAGTCACATCCTCAAAAAATTCAATCAGGGTCGTAAGGCACGACCTGCCTTTCACAAAGTTATGCTAACTATTCCTAATCATATTATGCCTCTCAGGATCTTCTCCATCAACTTACCAACCAGTGAAGTAAGACTCACTGGTCTATAATTTCCTGGGCTATCTCTACTCCCTTCTTTGAATAATGGAACAACATCCACAATCCTCCAGTCCTCCGGAACCTCTTCAGTCCCCATTGATGATGAAAGATCAACTCCAGAGGCTCAGCAATCTCCTCCCTTGCCTCCCACAGTAGCCTGGGGTACATCTCGTCCAGTCCCGGTGACTTATCCAATTTGATGCTTTCCAAAAGCTCCAGCACATCCTCTTTCTTAATATCCACATGCTCAAGCTTTTCAGTCCGCTGTAAGTCATCACTACAATCACCAAGATCCTTTTCCATAGTGAATACTGAAGCAAAGTACTCATTAAGTACCTCTGCTACCTCTTCCAGTTCCATACACACTTTTCACACTTGATTGGTCCTATTCTCTCACGTCTTATCCTCTTGCTCTCACAACAACCTCACCTTCCAATGAAAAACATGTTTTTCACAGTTTTCCACAGTTAAGGCTCCAGATTCGTACTCCCTTAACTTTCTCAAAATATTGTTGTGGACCAGCTCTCTTGTACATTCCAAAACCATCCCACTCCAAGCTAAAAGCACTTTGTCTTACAGTTTTCCATTTTATTTAGCATTTACCAAGGAGGAATCACATTTAACTTTTTCCTTACAGAATTTATTAAGGTTATAATAACTGTAAACAAAATTGGCTAAAATCTTCCCAGGACTATTCAAGATAGAATCGTCCTGTCTGAAGAGCCTGACTCTGTTTTTGATGATTCTTGCACCCAATGTAGGAGGGAGTCCAAGTTGTGTTTTTTTTTTCAATACTGCAATTACAACAGGAGGGACCTTTGAAGGAGAGAAAAAAAAACCTTCAATTAAAAGCTCAACTGTATAATAGTACCTTGCACATAATAAGTAATTGTTACACCATTTGTCTGACATGTCATCTAGGGCAAGAACATTGCTAAAGTGAACAGACAATGTAAAATGTCTTGGTCGAGAAAATCAATGAGGCACAGCATGGGAGGAGAAAGGAGATGGAATACAAAGAGCCCACATGCCTTCAAGAGACAAATGCTCAAAGCGCAGAAATAAAAGGATTCCACATTGCCCGCATTTCGCAACATCGGCACAGAAGAACATTCTTATTCCTAAAGAAAAATCAAAGACCTTGAAAGTACAGAACCAGAGCAGAGATCTGCAGAGAGCTAAATTAATTTGATTTGTCAAGGACTCAGATGTTCGTTGACATGAAGAACCTGGAAATTATTGTGGGAAACTTGTTCAGAAGTGACACGAAGGAGGTTTATCTTGCACAGCGAGTGGTTGGGTTTGAATGCATCGCCAGGGGAACAGATTCAACCGCAGTGTTCAAAAGGGAGCTAGACAAGTATCTGAAAGAAAAAAAAAATCAGGGATACTGCGGGAAAGGTGAGAGAACAGAGCTAGTTGGACTATTCACATCCCTCAAGGTTGCCACACAAGCTTTTAGGGTTAAGAAGGCGATTGGTGTGCTGTCGTTCATTAGTCAGGGGACTGAGTTCAAGGGCCATGAGGTAACGTTACAGCTGTATAAAACCCTAGTTATACCATACTTGGAATATTGTGTTCAGTTCTGGTCACCTCACTATAGAAAGGATGTGGAAGCTTTAGAGAGGGTGTAGAGGAAATATACCAGGATGCTGCATGTCTTATGAGGGAATGTTGAGTGAGCTGGAGCTTTTCTCTTTGGAGCGAAGGAGGATGAGAGGTGACTTGATAGAACTGTAGAAGATAAGATGTATAAATCAAGTAGACAGGCAGAGACTTTTTCCCAGGATGGAAATGACTAATAAGAGGAGTCATAATTTTAAGTTGTTTGCAGGCATTTGTTTTTTACACAGAGTGATAAGTGCATGGAATGTGCTGCCTGGGGTGGTGGTAGAGACAGATACATTAGGGCATTTTAGAGACTCTTGGATAGGCATATGGATGATGGAAAAGTGGAAGTCCATGTGGGAGAGAAGGGTTACATTGATCTTGTGATGAGAGTGCTTGACAAGGGTGGATTGGACCCAGATGCTGGAGTATCTGAGGATAGGATAGAGACAGTGTATCAAACTGGATCGAGAACTCAGCAGAAAACAAATGCTACATGATATCGCTAGTAGGGGTATGAATGAGCACCAAAGATCCATTCAGGTGCTCTTTAAATACTCATTTCTTGGCTCCCAAAACATGACTGCCAACATGAAACCTAAGCCTGAACATGAAGAAGGCAAAGGAAATCATTGTGGACTTCAGGAAGGTGCAGATGAACCATCCCCCTCTGCGAACACATGGCTCCTTCGTAGAGAAGGTTAAGTGCACCAAGTTCCTGGGAGTTCACATCACAGATGACCTCACCTGGTCCCTCAATATCACCTCCATGAGCAAGAAGGCACAGCAGTTCCTCCACTTGCTAGGAAGATGAGGCAAGCAAGGATTTCCCTCCCCATCTTAACTGTGTTTTACAGGAGCACCATCGAGAGCGTGAGAGCATCCTGACAAGATGCATCTCCATCTGGTATGAGAGCAGTCGAGCTTCAGACCAGAAGACTCTAGGAAGGACTGTGATAACAGCTGAGAAGATCACAGGGGTCTCCCTACCATCCATCGAGGACATTAAACAGGAGCGCTGCATATGCAGAGCCCTTGGTATTATTAAGCATCCCACCCATCCATCCAGCATCGCCTCTGACTTTCTACCATCAGACTGGAGACTACGATGCATAAAAGCAAGAATGAAAAACAGTTTCTTCCCTCAGGCCATTGGGCCCCTGAACTCCCTGCTGCATTGTATTGGAAGTGTCACTGGTCAATATGTTCCATACCGTACAATATTTAATATTACTGCACTTTAATTTGTTATTTATGTGTGATTCATCTATAGATTTATTCTTACCTTCATAAGTTATTTTATGTTATATGGGTTGTGTGTACTAATGTGCTTTACACCCTGGTTTGAGGATATGTCTCATTTTTATACACATTATATCCGTGTATATAGTTAAAAGACAATAAACTTGAATAAGCAGGACGGTCCTGAACCCTTAAAGGGTCGTGCCAGCTATTCAGACTGGAGAGTTAGAGCTGGTGCATCCCCATTGGAGTATTAGGAATCTCCCCTTTGCAGTTGGGCCTTGCAAATAAGAGTGTTGATTCCCCTTTGAATTGGCATTACTACCCTGGCTTGAGGCCATGAATTGGCATTACCACCCTGGCTTGGGGTAATGAATTGGCATTACCACCCTGGCTTGGGGTAATGAACTGGCATTACCACCCTGGCTTGGGGCAATGAATTGGCATTACCACCCTGGCTTGGGGTAATGAACTGGCGTTACCACCCTGGCTTGGGGCAATGAATTGGTGTTACCACCCTGGCTTGGGGCAATGAACTGGCATTACCACCCTGACTTGGGGTAATGAACTGGCATTACCACCCTGGCTTGGGGCAATGAATTGGCATTATCACCCTGGCTTGGGGCAATGAATTGGCATTACCACCCTGGCTTGGGGTAATGAACTGGCATTATCACCCTGGCTTGGGGCAATGAATTGGCATTACCACCCTGGCTTGGGGTAATGAACTGGCATTACCACCCTGGCTTGGGGCAATGAATTGGCGTTACCACCCTGGCTTGGGGCAATGAATTGGCATTATCACCCTGGCTTGGGGCAATGAATTGGCATTACCACTCTGGCTTGGGGCAATGAATTGGCGTTACTACCCTGGCTTGGGGCAAAATAGTGGTAGGCTGCCCCTCTTGTTCTGGTTTGTCAAGCTAACAGGACAAGGCACCTGGATTCTGGATTTTTGACCCTAGACAATAGGTCAGGATGAAGTTAATGTGGTTAAAGAACAAAGACCATCTGGCCTGTCTGGAATTCAGTCTCTTGGCCTCCTGAATATACGCCAGGTTCTTGTGGTCTGTCCAAACTACAGCAGGGTTCCTGGCCCTCTCTAGCCAGTGACGCCATTCCTCCAAAGCTAACTTAACTGCAAGAAGCTCCCAATTCCCGATGCCATAGTCTCTCCCTGCCAGGGATAGCTGCCTGGAGAAGAATGCACATGGGTTTAGTTTACCGTCCAAAGGTGATCATTGAGACAGCACTGCAGCCACTCCAATGTGTGAGGTGTCCACCTCCATGATGAAGGGAAGGTCGGGGTCCGGAGTTACCAAGGTGGAAGCTGATGTGAACCACTGTTTAAGCTCTGCTAAAGCAGCCTCCACTTTAGTCATCCAGACAAAAGAGCCCTTGGATTTCTTAGTTAGCGCCGTCAGTGGAACTGCCACCGAGCTGAAGTTCTCGATGAACTTCTGGTAAAAGTTTGCAAACCCCAGGAATTGTTGGACCTGTTTGACACTGGATGGTTGTGGCCGGTCTCTGACTGCCTGGGGCTTCGTAGGGTCCATCTTGAGATTGCCATTGGAGATGATGGAACCCAAAAATGAAGTGATCGCTGTGTGAAATTCAGATTTCTCCCGCTTAACATAAAGTCCGTGGTCTGGAAGCCTCATTAAGATATCTCTGACGCAAGTGATATGCTCCTCCATGGACTTCGAGAAGATTAGGATATCATTCAAGTACACGAAGGTATACTTATAGAGAATCTCCCAGACCACGTTGTTTATAAAGGCTTGAAACACTGCTAGAGCATTCACGAGACCAAAGGGCAACCCCGGATACTCATAGTGCCCTGTGCATTGAATGTAGTTTTCTGCTCATCGCCCTCCTTTATATGGACCAGATTGTATCCACCCTGCAGGTCTAACTTCATCAATACTCTTGCCTCTTGGGGCATCACAAAGGGCATAATTATGAGTGGAAGGGGGTAGCGACTTTTGGCTGTTATGTGGTCTAATCCATATATTCAATGCTTAGTCACAGGTTTCAATCTTCCTTATGTACGAAGAAGACGCTTGTGCCGGCTGGTGAGGTGGAGGGCCAAATGAAGCCCATGGCAAGAGTTTCTTTTATGTAATCTTCCTTTGTGCTTCTCTCTGGGCCTGTGAGCATGTACAATCAGTCCCACGGAGGACAGGTACCAGGCAGTAGGTCTATAGCACAGTCATAGGGTTGGTGTGGTGGAAGAGTCGAGGTCTTTCCTTTGCTGAAGACCTCCTCCAAGCCCTTGTAGACGGAAAGGATTTTGACTGGTTTGGATGTTGCAATCTCCTCCAGACCTTCCTTCAGGGATGACTCCTGAGGCTTCTCCGGGGACAGGGTGATTCGACAGACCCCCCTCCCTAGGTTCACAAAACTCATTCGCAGAAACAGTGGCCAAATCAGAGTCCAAATCTTCATCTGTACCCTCAGACAACGGCAGTCAGGGATTACAGATGGTTTCAAAGGTACGTTTAATGTCATAGAAATGTATACAATATACATCCTGAAATGCTTTTTCTTTGCAAACATCCACGAAAACAGAGGCGTGCCCTAAAGAATGAATGACAGTTAAATGTTAGAACCCCAAAGTCTCCCCCACGCGTAAGCAGCAGCAAAGCAATGATCTCCCCTCCCACCACCGGTAAGAAAAAGGATCCGCACCCACCACCAAGCACTCAAGTGTGCAGCAAAGCAACAACAAAGACGTGGACTTGCAGTACCCCAAAGACTACTCATTCACCCGGTATTCAACATACCTCAGGCTCTCTCTCTCTGTAATAAGGGAGAAAGAGATGTCTCCATTTCACAGTGAGAGGAGAGACATAATAAACAACTCGCTGGTTTATGATGTTAAAAGTCCATTGGTCATTTTTTCTGAGTTCTGTGCCCAAAGATCTTGGGTCTCTGGGCACACAGCCAGAAGTCCTCTGACTTCCTTGAAACACACCAATTTCCTGCCTTCGATCCGCCCATCTCCAGAGCCACGAGACCCTGGCCCTCCGAAAATAAGCTAAGCTCTTCGGTCACATCCTTGGCATGTCGAATAACAGCCCGTCGTGAAACCTGGAGAGCAGGTCCCATTCCTGCAACGAACCGAATTCAGTGTGTAACTCCAAGTCAAGGTCTTCAAAAAAACCCTGAAAGGGGAAAATAGAGATATTAAAGATGGAGATAGATCTGTTTCTGAAGATGTACGCAAAGGAATCACCATTTAGGGCAGTCTTAGCTGTTTTCCCGATGGTTACAACCCGGGACATTCGGCCCACAGGTGACCCGCTCCCCTGCAGTAAAAGCAGCAACCTTTACTCCGATGCTGGGATCTCTCATCAGCGGAGAGTCGAGTGCAGCAGACCTACGTGGGCTCGACAGGATCTCCAGCAGGTGACGGGCTGGTCATGATCCGAGGTTGGGGAGCGGAACTGCGACTCTTTGGGACCGGACTCGGACCTGCTCTCTTCCACCACCTGAAGCAGTCCCACTTTTGCTCTGCCAGGTGATTATCGAGACAAATGAACTGATCAGCTAGAACCTCTAAGTTCTCTGCTGGCTCTCCCAAGGCAAGGGCCTCCTTCAGTTCATCTCGGAGTCCGTGGTGATACAGAGTGGCCCAGGCCTCCCTGTCCCACCACTCTCTTTGGCCAAGGTCCGAAATTCGACCACGTAGTTGGCTGTTGACTGTCCACCCGGTCAAATCTTCATCAGGCAGTCCAAGGCTTGTCTGGCTCCAGCAGAGTTTTCATGGTGACCATGGATTCCTCTGAATCCAAGCAAATCTCTGACCTACAGTATGTTCCCAATGTGCGGTGACCCAGTGCAAAGCTCTTCCAGTCAGTTGAGAGATGAGGATAGGCGCCTTTCTGCGCTGCAAAGGGAACAATGGCAGCTGGAGTTCAGACACTAATGAGCATTGGACGGGGAAGCTGCAGCCAGAACCTGGGCCACCATCGAATCTGTCTGGGGTAGAAAGATGCACTGGCTCTGCAGGGCGACCAACTGGCTCTCACGAGCGACTCTGAATTCCTTCTTGTGAAATTTGACAAACAGCTACCTGGAAGTCGTGAATCTCCAAGCTCTGTCTGGAAATCTCCTCGCTGTGGTTGGCCACGGTGGACAAAAGACTCTGCTACCCTGTAGAGTCCATCCCGGCTCAATTGTACTGAGATTCCTTTTGGACCAAAACACTGGATTTCTGAGGGTAGGATCGAGACACAGTATCAAAGTGGATCGAGAACCGAGCATAAGACAAACACTGGATGATACCACGAGTAGACTGAACATTGAGGCTCCATCCAGGTGCTCTTTAAATACGCATTTCTTGCTGCCCAAAACATGGTTGCCAATTAATGGGACAGTCCTGAAGCCTTAAAGGGGCGTCTAAACCCCGGAAGCTGGCATGGCTGGGTGCGTCTCATAACAGACCTTGGAGTTGGTTACAAGGTTCACTCAACATTGTGGGCTGAAGGGACTGTAGTGTGCTGTAATGTTCCCCGTTCATTCTTGGTAGCCAGTTCAGTTCAGGGGCAAATAGAGATGGACAATAAATGTTGCTATTGACAGTCTCATCCTGTTGCTAAGGGCAATATTTTGGCTGGAACTTTGAAGTAGAGTCATGGATCTTTACAGGGAGAGAGCTTTGGTTCAACATCTCATGAAAAATATGTTAGCAAGGTTTGGGCTGCTCTCCCCTGGTTCTCCACTAAAGCACTCAGAGCAACACAGAGAATTGCAATAATGCTCCTGGGCCTCCAGATCCAACAGGCATAGCATCGTACTGACGTGCACCTCCTTGTGCTGTGCCAAGGAACCTCCACCCCCTCCGCTGCTGTGCCAGCAAACTGGGCGCGAAGAACCTGATGAGGATCCCTGTTGTGCACTGGTGTCCCCAAACCGTAAAGGGTCCTACAGCTCAGTGGGTGAGGAGGGGTGGCTGCCCTCGAGGCCTGCTGCTGGGTGGGCCGGAGTGAGCAGTGTGGCCACTCGTCGCTGTGACGTTCGGCTCTGGGTGTTGTGAGCTGATCTCCTCTGGCCAGTCTGCGAGTCGGAGGCCCGATGTCGATGAGCCTGTGAATCTGGGCCAGAAGCGAGAGGTCGGAGGCCCAGAAGTAGCCTATCCTGGGGCTGGAGGTCTGGCTGTGTGTGTTGAGTGGGTTGGGAGGTAAGGAGCTAGACTTGCTGTTACTGTTCTGTTTTGTTTTTCATACTGCTTGTGTTGTTCTGCCAAGCATTGTGAGTATGCCATGTTGGCACCACTTGCGAGCTGCCTCCAGCACATACATGAGAAAATCTGCGGATGCTGGAAATCTGAGCAACACACACAAAATGCTGAAGGAACTATGGAAAAAAGTAGAGTCCTGCCAAAGGGTTTTCCACCGGAAACGTCGACTGTACTTTTTTCCATAGATGCTGCCTGGCCTGCTGAGTTCCTCCAGCATTTTGTGTGTGTTGCCCCCCAGCACATCGTTAGATTGTGTGGTTGTTAATGCTAACAACGAGTAGTGCCTCCTTGGTGGTGACACACAGAAACTGAATTCCTTTCAGACCTTGGGCTGAGCCACAGAGGACGGGGAGGAGGTCTGGCCCCTGCACACGTAGCACGCGGGCCCGCTGGTGCGTGGACACGCCCTGGTGCTCGTGAACCAGATCCCCAGCTATAGGTAATAGCCCCACTGCCTTGTGGGCAGTCTCGGGAGAGATGAAGGCTGCAGGAGTAAACCCAGACGGAAAACCCGGAGTGGATGTCACTGAACATCCTTCCTGCAGCCATGCTGGTGCCAAACGTATTACTTCATAAGCTTTCCTTTGGACTACACTGGTGAGGCTGGTGGGGTGGGGGGGGGGAAATCTTGACAACTGGGCATCCCAGGATCTCCATACCTTCTGCCCAGGCTTGTGCCCTGGAGAGGTCACCCCAGTATGGACTGACCCATAACGTACACGCCATCATCCTCCGTGAAAGACTATCAATCAGTATATTATTGATTCTATTGTGTTTTATTCTATCAAATCTGAATGCCTGCAAGAAAATGTATTTGCTTTTTCTCATCATTCTCTGAAAACTCTAGAGACTGTGGTGCATGAAAATTCCCAGGGGATCAGCAGTTTCTAAAATACTCAAATCACCCTGTCTGACACCAATCATTCCACGACCAAAGTCACTTGGATCACATTTCTTTCCCCATTCTGATGTTTGCTCCGAACAACAACTGAACCTCATGACCACGTCTGCATGCTTTTAGGCATTGCCACACCATTGGCTGATTAGATATTTATATGAATGAGCAGGTGTACAGGTGTACCGAATACCGAATGATGCGTTGATAATTTACTTTGACTTTGATGAGTTAAGAATTTGCTGTGGTGTGTTGGCCAGGGTGCACCATGCAACAAAAATCAACAGCATTTGATAAAGAATTATGTAAAAAATAAAGTTAGATGTTCAAAGTTAAAAGCTCAAATGTTCAATGTAAATTTATTTTCAAAGTACGTACACGTATCTCACCATTTACAACCCCTGAGATTCGTTTTCTTGTGGGGATGCAGAGTAAACCTAAGAACCATGATAGAATGAACGAAAGACCCCTCCGAAAGGATGGACGATCAATGTGCAAAAGACAACAAACTATGCAAATACAAAATAAAAAATAAATAATAATAATAATAAATAAGCAGTATCAGGAACATGATATGAAGAGTCCTGGATAGTTATTACTCATTTATTAGTACTGTTAATATTATTTATGATGATTAAGTATGGATATGGAATAAAATTTGCATAAATACATAAATATTAGCATGTATTTATTTTAGCACACATTCCATGAATTCTCTTGTACCTAGGACTGTATTATGTGTTGAGTGAGGTATCGGTTAGTTTCTTCAATAATGAAAAATCAGCATATTGTATTTCTGATACAAATTTTTAAAGATGTGTGGCAGGGACATGTAAATGCTTTTTAAAAAAAATTCGAGTAGCACAGCAGATGTGTCAGCCCTTGAAAGCGAAAGTAAGTACAAGTTAATATTTCACTATATGTGCTAGTCATTTACAACCTTTGATGGACGTGTTATTTGCTTGAGACATTATTTCTGCTGCTGGATTCTAGTCTGAATGGTAATCTGTTTCTTATGGGCCTGCTGTGCATTTCCAGCATCTTCCACTTTCAAAGCTTAAATAATGGGACCGATTGCTGGAGGCTGCCGAGGGTTAAGTGGTCCAGGACAAACTCGACTGCTTTTCCCTTGATTAAGTGTTGTTTCTTGTAAACAGCATCTTTCTGAACACCGGGTTGTCCAGGGTGCAGTACAGAAAACGAGCTGTTTTTATTTTTAAAATATAGCCACCACCAGCCCTGTGTTTGACAGTGTGGATAAGAGCTTCGGGATATAGATATTCTGGTTGTCAGTGGAGGAGCTAAAGGGCTTTTTTTTTTTGTACACTTACAGATCACTGAAAGTAGCAGGATGGTTTAATGAACTGGTTAAAATCGTGAGACCCAATGATCAGGGGGACCGCTTTACCGGGCATCTTTGGTGCATCCGCAACGAGGAGGATTTCCTGTGGCCGACCATTTTAGTTCCACTCTCCATTCCCGTTCCATCATGTCAATCCATAGCCTCCTGTACGTCCACAATGAGGCTACTCTCGGGTTGGAGGGGGAGCACCTCACGTTCCATCTGGGTAGCCTCCAATCTGATGGCATGAACATCGATTGCTCTAATTTACGGCAATTCCTCTCCTCTCTGCTTCTCTTCTTTTCCATTCCATACTCTGGCTGCCCTCTAACACTTCCACGTCAGCTTTCCCACCAATCATCTCCCTCTGGTGTCTCTCCACCGCTCCTATTACATTCCATAAGATATAAGACACAGAAGGAGAATTGGCCCATTTGGCCCATCGAGTCTGCACCGCCATTTCACCATGGCTGATCCAATATCCCTCTCAGCCCCAATCTCCTGCCTTCTCCCTGTATCCCTTCATGCCCTGACCAGTCAAGAACCTAACAACCTCTACCTTAAATATACATAAAGACTTGGCCTCCACAGCTACCTGTGGCAAAGAATTCCACAGATTCACCACTCTTTGGATAAAGAAATTCCTCCTCATCTCCATTCTAAAAGAAGACCGCTCTATTCTGAGGCTGTGTTCTCTGGTCTTAGACTCTCCCACCATAGGAAACATCCTCTCCACATCCGCTATATCAAAGCCTTTCACCATTCAATAGATTTCAATGAGTTCACCTCTCATTCTTCTGAATTCCAGTGAATACAGGCCCAGAGCAATCAAATGCTCTTCATATGACAAGCCATTCAATCCTGGAATCATTTTTGTGAACCTCCTTTGAACCCTCTCCAGTTTCAGCCCATCCTTTCTTAGATAAGGGGCCCAAACCTGCTCACAATACTTCAAGTGAGGCCTCACCAGTGCATCATAAAGCCTCAACATTACATCCTTGCTTTTATATTCTAGTCCTCTTGAAATGAATGCTAACATTGCATTTGCCTTCCTCACCACAGACTTAACCTGCAAATGAACCTTTAGGGAATCCTGCACAAGGACTCCCAAGTCCACTTGGGTCTCAGTTTTTAGTATTTTCTCTCCATTTAGAAAATAATCAACCCTTTCTTTGCTCTTACCAAAGTGCATGACCATACTCTTCCCAACACTGTGCTCCATCTGCTATTTCTTTGCCCGTTCTCCTAATCTGTCCTGTAACCTCTCTACTTTCTCCAAACTACCTGCCCCTCCACTTCTCTTCATATCGTCTGCCAACTTTGCAACAAAACCATCAATCCCACCATCCAAATCATTGATATATAACATAAAAAGAATCGTTCCCAACACAGACCCCAGTGGAACACCACTAGTCACTGCAGCCAGCCAGAAAAGGCTCCCTTTATTCCTGCTGTTTGCCTCCTGCCAATTAGTGACTACTTTATCCATGCGAATATCTTTCCTGAAATACCATAGGCTTGTAGCATGTTAAGCAGCCTCATATGTGGCACTTTGTCAAAGGCCCTCTGAAAATCTAAGTACACAACATCAACCAATTCTCCTTTGTCTATCCTACTTGTTATTTTTTCAAAGAATTCCAACAGATTTGTTAGGCAAGATTTTCCCTTGAAGAAACCATGCTGACTATGGCCTATTTTATCATGTGCTTCCAAGTATCCTCAGTCCTCATCCTTAATAATTGACTCCAGCATCTTCTCAACCACTGAGGTCACAGACTAACTGGCCTATAGTTTTCTTTCTTCTGCCTCTCTCCCTTCTTGAAGAGTGGCGTGACTTTTGTAGTCTTCCAAAACCATTCCAGTATCTAGTGATCTTTGAAAGATCATTACTAATGATCTCTTCAGCCACCTCTTTCAGAACTCTGTGGTGTACACCATCTGGTCATGGTGACTTAACTACCATCAGACCTTTCAGCTTCTCAAGAACCTTCTCTCTAGTTGTGGTAACTTCACACACTATATGACTGCTGACGCCTGGAACTTCCACCATACTGCTAGTGTCTTCCACGGTGAAGACTGATGCAAAATACTTATTCAGTTCATCCGGCATTTCGTTGTCCCGCATTACTACCTCCCCAGCATCATTTTCCAGCGGTCCAATATACACTCTCACCTCTCTTTTACACTTTGTGTCTGAAGAAACTCTGGGTGTCTTCTTTAATATTATTGGCTAGCTTACTTTCGTACTTGACACTGATGCCAAGCTGTATGGGCACTTGCCCATCCCTTGGACTACATCAGTGACGTGGAGAGGGGGAACCCACTGCACGGGCAACAGCCGGTTCTTCAACTACCCTGTCCAGGCTTGTGCCCTGGAGAGAACACAGTCCACCAGAGGCGCAAACCCATGATCCCCTGGGATCAAAGGCTGCCTACCCACTGACTTTCGTATTCCATCTTTACCTTCTTAATGACTTTTTTAGTTGCCTTTTGTTGGCTTTTCAAAGCTTCCCAATCCTCTGAGTTTGCACTAATTTTTGTTCTATTAAATGCCCTCTCTTTGGCACTTATGTTGACACTGAAGGTCTCCCTGCCTTCCCACATCCACAAGATGAGCATTTCACCGTCCTGCCTGGCATCTCTACAGTCCTAGCTGAGCAGATATAAAGAAGAGAATGAAAAAACTTGAACTTTTATTTCCTTTGCTTTCTCTGGCTGAAGCCTCCCTTCTTTGAAGCATCGAAGAGCTGAAGACTCGAGATCACCACTCTGGCTATGCCCCATTCAGACAATGGCAACTGCACTTGCCCCTGACTTCCTTTAACTTGCTCTTACTAATCAATCCCACGCACTGATTGGTCACTGGTCAAAGCTCTACTACAATGCCTTTTATCCTTGGGCAGTGGACCTGATTGAAGTCCCCTCCTCTCAAAACTTCCAATGTCTGGATTGGCTGCTGGTCAAAGCTCTTATTTTTCTTCTTCAGCACTTTACCTTTTCTATCTATCACCTCTCAGCTTCTTGCTTCACCCCCCTCCTGTCACCTGCCTACCTTCCCCCCTACCTGTTCTCACTTACAACCTGCCAGTTCGTACTGCTTCCCCTCCACCAACACTTCTTATTCTGGCCCTTCACCCTTCCTTTCCAATCCCGATGAAGAGTAACGTTGACTCTTTATTCCCCTCCGTAAATGCTGACTGACCTGCTGAGTTCCTCAAGCATTTTGTGTGTGTCAAAATACGTAGAATATGTTTTCTTTTATCCATAAGGCTCGGAGTATCAGAATCAGGTTTATAAATTTGTGAAGTTTGTGGCAGCAGGGCAATACACAAGTATTTCTAAAAATTACTATATATAAGATTCCTTAATGTTATTATAGCCGAGGATGATAATAAGGACAAGCTCCCACAACCCATTAAAAGCTCCCAATGGTGTGCCAATCATTTTTAGAGATGCTGCCTGGCCTGCTGCGTTCACCAGCAACTTTTATGTGTGTTGCTTGAAATTCCAGCATCTGCAGATTTCCTCGGGTGTGCGCCTCAACTAGCTTCTGACCAACAAGTCCAGCTCCCGCCCTTCCCGTGTGGCTTAGCTACTAAGTCCGGCAGAATTGTTTCTACTGACAGGAGAAGGGGTGGGTTACTGCTGCCTTAAAACTGGTCGCTTCAGGTAGATGGGGCTCGTCAGCTGTGGTTGGCAGCTCATCTAGGAGAAAGAAAACTCTGATCTCAAACCTCTGCTGCCTTGGGAAGGCTTCAGGGATAAACACCAGGGGAAGAATCGGGAGCTGGAGTCTCTAAGGAGTCCTACATTGAGTTTGATGCTGACTGGCAACTCCTGCAATGCAGCTGGTGCCAAACTGTATCGGTCTCTGCCGTTCCTTTGGATTCATCATCTGTGGGGAGAGGGGGTGCCTGCTTCACGGGCCAACAGCTCGCTCTCCATATCGTACTGCCCTGGCTTGCATATCTAGAGCTAGGATGCAAAATCCATGGTTGGCCCTGACTGACGGAAGCCCTCACTTCACTATATATAAAAAAATAAATAGATAGTGCAAACAACAGAGGTCTCAGCACCGATCTGTGCAGTATACACTGGTCACAGACTTCCAATCAGAAGAAAACATGCTTCTACCATTATCCTCTTGGCTCCTAGCAACCGTTCAGTATCGGATCAAATTAGAGAATCAGACTCGGAATCTAGTTTATTATCACTGATGTATGTCAAGAAATTTGTTGTTTGTGGCAGCAGTATTGGGCAAGACACACTGTGTACATACATCTATTGATTCTTCCGGACACATCGTCAGTGATGTTCCTGGAATCATCGGGTGTTTCGGGTCTTTCAACATCATACAACCTCCTCCAGGTGACCCAGCCGGGGCTGATCAGACCCCAGCTTGTGTCCAGATGGCTAGCTACTTATGACTCCATGGCTCCCCTCTTTTGAGCCACAGCCATCTTGAGGCCCTCTCTGCTGCATCGGTGGTACTGCGGGTGGCTCTCCTCTTCCTCTCTCCCTCGATGCCCAAAATGCTGAAGGCTCTAACTAAAGAACGGGCTACGAATCCCCTACAACCAACCTCCACTGGGAGACACCTCACTCTCCATCCAGCCTGCTGACAGTTGCTGACCAGTCCTGCGTACTTGGAGAGCTTCCTTTCAAAGGCCCCCTCCAAGCTATCTTCCCATGGGACTGTCAGCTCCAGCAGCACCACCTGCTTAGAAGACTCAGACACTAGGACAATGTCTGGTCGCAGGGTGGTGGCTGCGATATGGCTGGGGAACTTCAGCTGCCCTTCGAGGTCCACCAACAGCTGCCAGTCCCTTGCAGAGGTCAGAATGCCTGCAGATGTTCTTTTTGCACGTAGTGGCTGTTCCCCAGCTCTGACAAAGACAATGGTCTGCTTGGAGGGTTGGGAAAAATTACTGTAAATTATAATATATTGGTATAGATTGTGTTTGGGGTGACTCGGGTTCCCAATGATCCTTCGGGCCCTTTTTTCACACCTGTCTTTGTAAATGTCCTGAATAGTGGAAAGTTCACAACTGCAGATATGCTGGGCTGTCCATACCACTCTCTGCAGGGTCCTGCGGTTGAGGGAAATACAGTTCCCATACCAGGCAGTGATGCAGCCAGTCAGGATGCTCTCAATTATGCCCCTGTAGAGAGTCGTTAGGATCTGGGGGCACATAACAAACTTCTTCAGCTGTCTGAGGAGAAAGAAGTGCTGCTGTGCCTTTTTCACCACACATCTGGTGTGTACAGTCCGTGTGAGGTCCTCGGTGAGGTGGATGCCGAAGAATTTAAAGCCGTTTACCCTCTAAACCCCAGATCCATTGATTAGTCCTTCTCCATTCCTCCTGTAATCGAGAACCAGCTGCTTTGTTTTTACGACATTGAGGGAGAGGTTGTTTACTTGACACCACTGTGTCAGACAGTTGACTTCTTCCCTGTAGGCCACCTCTTTATTGTTTGAGATTAGGCTAATCAATGTAGTGTCATCGGCAAATTTAATTAGCAGATTAGAGCTGTGGGTGGCAACGCAGTCATGGGTATACAGGGAGTAAAGGAGGAGATTTAGTATACAGCCCTGAGGGGCTCCTGTGTTGAGAGTCAGAGGGGTGGAGGTGAGGGAGCCCACTCTTACCACCTGCCGGCAACCTGACAGGAAGTCCAGGATCCAGCTACACAAGGCAGGGTGAAGGCCGAGGTCTCTGAGCTTCCTGTCGAGCCTGGATGGAATTGTGGTGTTGAATGCTGAACTGTAGTCCAAGAACAGAATTCTCAAATAAGCATTCTTCTTCTCCAGGTGCGTAAGGACAGTGTGTAGAGCAGTGGCTATTGCGTCATCTGTCGATCGGTTGTCTCGGTAAGTGAATTGTAGCCCTTGACCAGCGTCCCAAAGCATTTGCTTATTATTGAGGTGAGTCTGACAGGACCCCAGTTGTTCAGGCATGTTATCATGGTCTTTTTAGTACAGAGTCATTTGAAGCAGGAGGGCACTCTACACTGGGATAGGGAGGAGGTACAAGAGCCTCAGGACTCACGCCACCAGGTTCAGGAGCAGTTACTACCTCTCAACCATTAGGCTCTTGAACAAAAGGGGATAATTACACTCACTTGCCCATCCATTACGATGTTCCCACAACCAATGAACTCTCTTTAAGGACTCTTTATCTGATGTTCTCATTATTTATTGCTATTCATTTACATTTGCACAGTTTGTTATCTTCTGCACTCTGGTTGATCTTTCATTGACCCTGTTATAGTTGCTTATTCTATAGATTTGCCCGTAGGAAAGTGAATCTCAGGGGTGTATATGGTGATATGTATGTACTTTGATAATATAATTTACTTTGAACTTTTTAAATAAATAGTGCAACAAGAGAGTGAAATAGTCAGAGTTCATTGGTTCATGATCCGTTCGGAAATCTGATGGTGGGTGGGACGAAGCTGTTCCTTAAACATTGAGTGTGCATCTTTAGGCTCCTGTACATCTTCCCTTGATGGTAGTAATGAAAAGAGGGTATATCTTGGGTGGTGAGGGTCCTTACTGATGGATGATGCCTTGTTGAGGAATTGCCTTTTGAAGATATCCTTGATAGTGGGGTGGTTAGTGCAGGGTTCAGATCTTAAATGGTTCAGTGAAGTCTACTCTTCTCTTGTAAATACAAGCTCAGCCTGCCCAACATTCACTCAGAAAACTACCTGCCTCTTCCAGGACTTTATTTATTTATTCCAGCCCTTTGAGCCATGCCACCCAGCAATCACCTGATTTAATTCTAACCTAACCACGGGACTATTAACAATGACTAATTAACCTACCAACCGGTACATCTTTGGACTGTGGGAGGAAACCCAGGCGGTCATGGCGAGAACATACAAATTTGTCACAGGCAGTGGGGGGAATTGAACCCGGGTCACTGGCACTGTAAAGCGTTGTGCTAACCACTACGCTACAGTGTTACCCCATAGAGCACGGTACCAGACCCACCCGACCCAATGAGACGGAGTTGCCCAATGACACCCATGTGACCAATTCACCATACCTCTTTGGACTGTGGGAGGAAACCCACACGGGCACAGGGAGAATACTCCAACTCCTGACAGACAGTGGCGGGAATTGAACCTGGGTCGCTGGTCCTTTTAATAGTGTTGTGCTAACCACTACGCTATCGTGCCATTCCGTTTATTGTGTGAATTTCTTTAGTGAAGCTTCTCTGAATGATTCCAACATTAATATCCTTCCTTAAATAGAGACCATTGCAGGATAGAAACATAGTAACATAGAAAACCTACAGCACAACACAGGCCCTTCGGCCCACAATGCTGTGCCAAACATGTACTTACTTTAGAAATTACCTAGTGTTACCCATAGCCCTCTATTTTTCTAAGCTGCATGTACCTGTCCAGAAATCTCTTAAAAGACCCTATCGTATCCACCTCCACCACTGTTGCCAACAGCCCATTTCACACACTCATCATTCTCTGCATAAAAACTTATCCCTGACATCTCCTCTGTTCCTACTTCCAAGCACCTTAAAACTGTGCCCTCTCGTGCTAGCCACTTCAGCCTCTGACTATCCACATGATCAATGCCTCTCATTATCTTATACACCTCTATCAGGTCTCCTCTCATCCTCCGTCGCTCCAAGAAGAAAAGGACAAGTTCACTCAACCTATTCCAATAAGGCATGCTTCCCAATCCAGGCAACATCCTTGTAAATCTCCTCTGCACCCTTTTTATAGTTTCCACATCCTTCTTGTAGTGAGGTGACCAGATCTGAGCACAGAACTCCAAGAAGGGTCTGACCAGGGTCATATGTAGCTGTAACATTACCTCTTGGCCCTTGAACTCAATCCCACAGTTGACGAAGGCCAATGCACTGTATGCCTTCTTAACCACAGAGTCAACCTGCGTGGCAGCTTTGAGTGTCCTATGGACTTGGACCCCAAGATCCCTCTGATCCTCCACACTGCCAAGAGTCTTACATTAATACTATATTTTGCCACCATATTTGACCTACAAAAACGAACCACCTCACCCTTATCTGGGTTGAACTGCATCTGCCACTTCTCAGTCCAGTTTTGCATCCTATCGATGTCCCGCTGTAACCTCTGACAACCCTTCACACTATCCACAACACCCCAAACTTTGTGTCATCAGCAAATTTACTAACTCATCCCTCCACTTCCTCATCCAGGTCATTTATAAAAATCATGAAGAGAAGGGGGTCACAGAACAGATCCCTGAGGCACACCACTGGTCACCAGACTCCATGCAGAATATGACCTGTCTACAACCACTCTTTGTCTTCTGTGGGCAAGCCAGTTCTGGATCCACAAAGCAAGGTCCCCTTGGATACCATGCTTCCTTACTTTTTTAATAAGCCTTGCATGGGATACCTTATCAAAAAATTCAATCAAGCTCATAAGCCATGACCTGCCTTTGACAAAGCCATGCTGACTATTCCTAATCACATTATGCTTTTCCAAATGTTCATAAATCCTGCCTCTCAGGATCTTCATCAACTTACCGAACACTGAAGTAAGACTCACTGGTCTATCATTTCCTGGGCTATCTCTACTCCCTTCTTTGATTGAGGGAACAACATCTGCAACCCTCCAATCCTCTGGAACCTCTCCCGTCCCCATTGCTGATACAAAGATCATTGCTAGAGGCTCAGCAATCTCCTCCCTCGCCTCCCACAGTAGCCTGAGGTACATCTCATCCGGTCCCGGTGACTTATCCAACATGATTTGTATGTGGATTTTAGCAAGGCATTTGATAAAGTATCCCATGCAAGGCTTATTGAGAAAGTAAGGAGGCATGGGATTCAAGGGGACATTGCTTTGTGGATCCAGAACTGGCTTGCCCACAGAAGGCAAAGAGTGGTTGTAGATGGGTCATATTCTGAATGGAGGTCAGTGACCAGTGGTGTGCTTCAGGGATCTATTCTGGGACCCCTACTCTTTGTAATGTTTATAAATGACCTGGATGAGGAAGAGGAGGGAAGGGTTAGTAAACTTGCTGATGACACAAAGGTTGGGTGTGTTGTGGATAGTGTAGAGGGCTGTCAGAGGTTACAACAGGACATTGATAGGATGCAAAACTGGGCTGAGAAGTGGCAGATGGAGTTCAACTCAGATAAGTGTGAGGTAGGTCAAATTTTGGTAGGTCAAGTATGATGGCAGAATATAATATTAATGGTAAGACTCTTGACAGTGTGGAGGATCAGAGAGATCTTGGGCTCCAAGTCCATAGGACACTCAAAGGTGCCACACAGGTTGATTCTGTGGTTAAGAAGGCATAGTGCATTGGCCTTCATCAATCATGGGATTGAGTGTAAGAGCCGAGAGGTAATATTGCAGCTATATAGGACTCTGGTCAGACCCCACTTGGAGTACTGTGCTCAGTTCTGGTTGCCTCACTGTAGGAAGGATGTGGAAACCATAGAAAGAGTGCAGAGGAGATTTACAAGGATGTTGCCTGGATTGGGGAGCATGCCTTATGAGAATAGGTTGAGTGAACTCAGCCTTTTATCCTTGGAACGACACTTAGTACACCTGATAGAGGTGTACAAGATAATGAGAGGCATTGATCATGTGGATAGTCAGAGGCTTTTCCCCAGGGCTGAAATGGCTAGCACGAGAGGGCACAGTATTAAGGTGCTTGGAAGTAGGTACAGAGGAGATGTCAGGGGTAAGTTTTTTACTCAGAGAGTGGTGAGTGCGTGGAATGGGCTGCCGGTGACGGTGGTGGAGGTGGAAACGATAGGGTCTTTTAAGAGACTCCTGGATGTCTACATGGAGCTTAGAAAAATAGAGGGCTATGGGTAAAGCCTAGGTAGTTCTAAGGTAGGTACATGTTCAGCACAGCTTTGTGGGCCGAAGGGCCTGTATTGTGCTGTATCTTTTCTATGTTTCTATGATGCTTTCCAGAAGCTCCAGCTCATCCTCTTTCTTAATGTCTATATGCTCAAGCTTTTCAGTCCACTGTAAATCATCCCTAAAGGTCCTTTTCCGTAGTGAATACTGAAGCAAAATATTCATCAAGTACCTCCGCTATCTCCTCCGATTCCATACACATTTTTTCAGTGTCACACTTGATTGGTCCTGTTCTCTCATGTCTTATCCTTTTGCTCTTCACATACTTGTAGAATGCCTTGGGGTTTTCCTTAATCCTGCCTGCCAAGGCCTTATTATGGCCCCTTCTGACTCTCCTAATTTTTTTCTTAAGCTCCTTCCTGCTAGCCTTATAATTTTCTAGTTCTCTATCATTACCTAGTTTTTTTGAACCATTTTTAAGCTTTCTTTCCTTCTTGACTAGATTTTCAACAGCTTTTGTACACTACGGTTCCTGTACCCTACCATCCTTTCCCTGTCTCATTGGAACGTACTTATGCAGAACTCCACGCAAATATCCCCTGAACATTTGCCACATTTCTGTCGTACATTTCCCTGAGAACATCTGTTCCCAATTTATGCTTCCAAGTTCCCGCCTGATAGCTTCATATTTCCCCGAACTTCAATTAAATGCTTTCCTAACTTGTCTGCTCCTATTCCTCTCCAATGCTATGGTAAAGGAGATAGAATTGTTATCACTATCTGCAGAAAGCTCTCCCACTGAGAGACCTGACACCTCACCAGGTTCATTTCCCAATACCAGATCAAGTACAGCCTCTCCTCTTGTAGACTTACAGTATCTACATATTGTGTCAGGAAACCTTCCTGAACACACCTAACAAAGCCCACCCCATCTAAACCCCTTACTCTAGGGAGATGCCAATCAATATTGGGGAAATTAAAATCTCCCTCCATGACAACCCTGTTATTATTGCATCTTTCCAGAATCTGTCTCCCTATCCGCTCCTCGATGTCTCTGTTACTATTGGGTGGTCTGTAAAAAACACCCAGTAGAGATGTTGTCCCCTTCCTGTTTCTAACTTCCACCCACAGAGTCTCAGTAGACAATCCCTCCATGACTTCCTCCTTTTCTGCAGCCACGACACTACCTCCCTCCCTGTCCTTTCTGAAACATCTAAAGTCTGGCACTCTAAGTAGCTATTCCTGCCACTGAGCCATCCAAGTCTCTGTAATGGCCACAACATCATAGCTCCAAGTACTGATCCACGCTCTAAGCTCATCCGCTTTGTTCATGATACTCCTTGCATTAAAATAGACACAACTCAAACCATCAGTATGAGCATATCCCTTCTCTATCACCTGCCTATCCTCTCTCTCACACTGTCTACAAGCTTTCTTGATTTGTGAGCCAACCGCTCATTTCTCCATCTCTTCAGTTTGGTTCCCAGCCCCCTCCCCCCCCAGCAATTCTAGTTTAAACTCTCCCCAGTAGCCTTAGCAAACCTCCCTGCCAGGATATTGGTCCCCCTCTGATTCAAGTGCAGCCTGTCCTTTTTGTACCAGTTACGCCTGCCCTAAAAGAGGTCCCAAAGATCCAGAAATCTGAATCCCTGCCCCCTGCTCGAATCCCTCAGCCACACATTTATCCTCCACCTCACTCTATTCCTATACCCACTGTTGCATGGCACAGGCAGTAATCCCAAAATTACCACCTTTGAGGTCCTGCTTCTCAACTTCCTTCCTAACTCCCTGTAGTCTGCTTTCAGGACCTCCTCCCTTTTCCTGCCTATGTCATTGGTACCAATATGTATCCCAACCTCTGGCTGTTCTCCCTCCCACTTCAGGATATCATGGACATGATCAGAAACATCCAGGACCCTGGCACCTGGGAGGCAAACTACCTGCGTCCACAGAATCGCCTGTCTGACCCCCTAACTATCAAGTCCTCTATCACCGCTGCCATCCTCTTCCTTTCCCTACCCTTCTGAGCCACAGGGCCAGACTCTGTGCCAGAGGCATGGCCACTGTTGCTTCCCCCAGGTAGGTCATAGGTTGTAGGTAGTATGCTATAGTTAATACGTAATCTCACCAATATCATAGATACTGGTATTGGGATTGGTTTGTTAACACAAAATACTCTGCAGATGCTGGGGTCAAAGCAACACTCACAACATGCTGGAGGAACTCAGCAGGTCGGGCAGCATCCATGGAAAAGATCAGTTGACGTTCCTTGCTGAAACGTCGTCCGATCTTTTCCACGGATGCTGCCCGACCTGCTGAGTTCTTCCAGCGTGTTGTGAGTGTTGGGATTGGTTTGTTATTGTCACAGGCCCCGAGATACAGTGAAAAGATTGCTTTGTGTACTCCCCATCTCTGAACTGTTTTCACAACCAGTGGACTCACTTTCAAGGTCTCTTCGTCTCATATCCTCAATATTTATTGCTTATTTATAGTACAGTGCAGAAGTCTTAGGTGTGTATATATATATATATATATATATATATATATAAAACTAGAACTGTATGATTATTATTTCATGTTTTTTCTTTTGTATTTACACAGCTTGTTGTGTTTTGCATATTCTTGGTTGTTTGTCCGCTCTGTTGGGTACAGTCTTTCATTGATTCTATTATGGTTCTTGGACTTCCTGTGTATGCTCACAAGATAATGAATCTCAGAATTATATATGGTGACATATATGTACTCTGATAATAAATTTACTTTGAACTTTGTTCAAATCATTACACAGTTCATTGAGGTAGAACAATGTAAAACAATAACAGAATGCAGAATAAAGTGCTGGAGGAACTCAGCAAATCAGGCAGCATCAGTTGAGGAAAATAAACACTCAAAGTTTTGGGCTGAGACCCTTCATCAGATTGTCTTACTCACTTTGAAGGGCCCTGTCACTCATATTATCAGTGTGTTTTTTCATTTGTCTTCATTTTGCACATTATTTATCAGTCTTTATGTATTGTTTTTCATAAAATCTATTGTATTTCTTTATTTTTCTGTAAATGCTTGCAAGAAAATGAATCTCAAGGTAGTATATGTGACATATACATACTTTGCCTTCAAGAGGATCACAACTTTGTCTTGGTTTGGAGGCTTGCGTTACTCAACGACCCAAAGAACTATGTCAGCTGGAGTCAGGGCCTTATGCTTTGACACTTGGTGGGGTCACCCATGCCAAAGGTAGAGGCCAGACTAAGAGTGGTCCACTGGTTCTCCAGGGTTGGGGGTTCAACTCAGGGCTAACAACCCTAGTTGGTCAAACAAAACTGTTATGGAAATAGTAATAAAGAATCCTGTTATTTCTGCCTTCTTATTCTGGCATCTTCCCCTTTCTTTTCTAGTCCAAAATATCAACTGTTTGTTCATTTCCATAGATGCTGCCTGAATTGTTGAATTCCTCCAGCATTATGTTTCTGTTGCTGTGGATTTCCAGCATCTACAAAATGTCTTGTGTCTTCTGAAGAATCCTTCTTCATCTGTGTGCAGCGGTATGGCCAAGGACAGACAAAGGTGAAGGGCCTTCGTTGCTTCCCTAAACACCAGCAAGCATAACAGGCAGAAAGAAAAATTACAATAATCCTGCCGGAACTGGAGAACCTGATTTAGAAGGAAAGATTGAATAGGTTAGGACTTCATTCCTTAGAATGTAGAAGATTTAGAAGAGATTTGATAGAGCTATACAAAATTATGAGGGGTATGGATAGGGTAAACGCAAGCAGGCCTTGTCCACTGAAGCTAGGTGGGACTACAACTAGAGGTCAAGGCGTTAAGGGTGAAAGGTGAACTTGCATCTTGCAAAGAAAGAACAAAGGGCTAATTGAGAATCAAGTGCAGGGATTGGGAGAGAAAGGGAACAAGGAAATGAAAACAAAACATGAACGTGGCAGATCACCTGGACTATAACCCTGGAGGTCATGGGTTAAGGGTAAAAGGTGAAAAGTTTAAGGGGAACATGGGGGGAAACTTCTTCACTCAGAGGGTTTTGAGAATGTGGAACGAGCTGCCAGTGTAAGTGGTGCATGCAAGCTCGATTTGAATGCTTAAGAGAAAATTGTACGGGTATGTGGGTGGTAGGGGTATGAAAGGCTATGGTCTGGCTGCAGGTCGATGGGAGTAGGAAGTTTAAATGGTTCGGCACAGATGAGATGGGCTGAAGGGCCTGTTTCTGTGCTGCACTTTTCTACGACTGTATCTGCTGGCTACTTTTGATTGATCCCAGGTATCAGCAAATGCAGACGGCTCTGCACTTTGTTTAAGCCGTTAAGTGAATATGCAGCAATTACTTGAGGATTACCATGTGAGGAGGGTGGCTTTAATTACTCTCTCTGTCATGTGTCAAAGCCTTGCTGCGGGGGGCGAGCTCTGAGAACTGGAGCTGTAAAGAACATTAAATACCAACATAAAATTAAAATTGGACACAAAAAATGATAATTAGTTTGCTGTATCAGAAACTGAAGACAATCCACAGCTGTTGTGCTGTAATGACGGTGGGGAAAGTCAGTCCTCAAATCAAGAGACGGTTCAGCCTTCATGGGGAGTTGAGGGTTCAAGTTTGGTTGTGCACACTCGGAGGAAACTTACAGGGTGACCCGGAGGACACCCACTGCCTGGACTTCCCCAATTCGCTCTTCTGGGCAGCACGGTATCATAGGGGTTAGCACAATGCTACTACAGGGCCAGCTGTAAGATCAGGGTTCAGTTTCCCTCTGCTGTCTGTAAAGGAGTTTGCATGTCCTCCCCCGTGACTGTGTGCGTTTCTTCCGGATGCTCCGATATCCTCCCACATTCTAAAGACATACGGTTAGGGCTGGTGAATTGAGGGCACTATAATACCCAGCACCATCTTCCCTGATTTTATTTGACATAAGTGACATATTTCACCGTATTGGTGGAGGGAATAAGCAATTGATGTTTTGGGCATCATTGGTATGGTTTTTCTCCTTCCAAGTCCAGTCGCTTTGTCCTCTCTGCAGCCTAGGCAATATGCTGTTGTTTGAAAGGGCATATTGTCAAGAGAAATTTGGATAAGTACATAGATGAGAGGGGCTTGGGGGGGGGGTCTATGGTCTACGTATGGGTCGACGGTACTAGGCAGAATAACAGTTCGACACAGAACAGATGGGCCGAAGGGCCTGTTTCTGTGCTCCAGTGCTCTATAACTATATGCTCTCGGGAACATCTCTACCCTATTCCACGTACAGAATGAAACCATGGCAACCTCTCATGCTTTCCCATCTCACTAACAGAACTGCTACGTTCAAAGATGCTCATCATTACACTGCTCTGTAGAAAGAACCCCATTTTTGTTTGACATAGTATTTCACACTTGGTCAAGGCCCTGAAACCCCCCCTCAGCAATAGTAACCCGTCCACGGTCGCATAGGGGGTTAGTGGAACACTATTCCAGTCAGCAACTGGGGTTCAACTCCTGCCACTATCTGTGAGTCGTTTCTACGTTCTCCCGGTGGCATCTTCGGGTTCCTGCTGTGCTCCAATTTCCACAGGCTTACAGGTTGGTGTTAGTAAATCGTGGGCATGCTATGTTGTCACCAGAGGCAATAGAAGCACTTGAAATAATGCTGACAATGTACTTTACTGTGTCAGGGGTCCCCAAGCTTTTTTATCCTGTGGACCCCCGCCATTAACCGAGGGGTCTGTGGATGCCAGGTTGGGAGCCTCTGCACTAAACGTTCCGATGTAAACATGATAAATAAATTTGGATCTTGGCAGTTCAAGTTCAAGTTTAATTGTCATTCAACCATACAGGAATACAGACAAATGAAACAGCCAAGGTGCAAAACACAGTACCAACAGTCACCCACAGCACAAGGCACAAGTAGCACATATAAGATAGCAGTAAAGTACAGTCACACAAAAAAAAATATATAGTCCGAGACTCTGAGTCCATGAATGTCGCAACAATCGGCAATCAAACACATTATGGCTTGTCTTCTGCCGAGTGAACACTAGGGGCAGCAACGATTCCAGCTTGGACGCCGCACCACACCACCTCTGACACCTCTCTCCTGGGCGGCCGTGAACAGGCAACACCACGGCTTGAGGCCTAGTCCTTGCTGCCACCAGGACCATACAGCTCCCCCGCCATCTGCCCCTGCCCCCCGCCAATAAATCAGTGGATGGCACTTACAGCATTCCACGTTAACAAAGTCCAACAGGATCTTGCCATCCCAAGGAAAGTGACTAAGACGATCACTCGCTATTAGACAGCATATCTCCTTTGTGCAATGACGCCTCCGACACTTCTCTGAAGTAGGCCGCAGCATGATCTATGCTAGATCCAGCTTCTTCAGTTTCTCCACCGATGAGCAACTCGCTGATGAGGTAGGCCAGCAGTACTTTAAGTTCTTGCAGTCATAAAAAACATGTGTAATTAGACTGCATTGGTCATTAACGCAAATGATACTTTTCAATGTACATTTCGATGTATACGTGATAAATAAAGTTTATCTTTTATCTTCATAGTTATCTTTGTTGCCAGCGTAGCATCTACAGGTTTTCTACATTACTATTTAGTGAGGCAAGAACAGGACACAAACACAAGAGATACTGGAAGTTCAGAGTAATTCATATGAAGTGCTGGAGGATTGCAGCAGGTCATAGGAATTTGAGCAAAGACCCTTCATTCGGACTGGGAAGGGGTAAAGAAAGAACCAAAAATCCAGCGGCTATATTTCATCAGATGTTAGAGGAGATTTGGTACGACACCAAAGTCACTCGCAAATTTCTACAGATGTAACACGAAGAGCATTCTAACTGGCTGCATCACTGTCTGGGATGGGGGGGGGGCACTGCACAGGATCGAAATAAGCTGCAGAAAGTTGTGAACTCAGTCAGCTCCATCATGGGCACCGGCCTCCCCATTGTCCAGGACATCTTCAAGGAGCGATGCCTCAGAAAGGTGGCATCCATCATTAAGGACCCAGGACATGCCCTCTCCTCATTGCTACCATCCAGAAAGAGGTACAGACGTCTGAAGGCACACACTCTATGGTCCATGAACAGCTTCTTCCCCTCTGCCGTCGGATTTCTGAATGGACAATGATCCCATGAACACTACCTCACTACTTTTTCTCTTTTCGCACTACTTATGTACTTTAACTTTTTTGTTACCGCAAAGTCAACAAGTTTCATGATATGTGCCAGTGATATTAAACCTCATTCTGATTCCTTTATTAAAGGTGAGCAATACTTAATTGAGAACTGTCAGATGCAACAATGCATCCAAAGTCATATCAAGCGATACAAGCAGTCGGTAAATGTCTATCTTCACTATGTACCATAAAACCAAGTTAAGGAAACTCAGTCCAACAGCTTAACTTGAGGTCAGACCTCAATGTTGATTTTTGATCTTCTAGAGCTACAATAATATTGCCCCTCCCTCCAGCAACTCCAAACTGTTGTTCCCCAAACTTTAAAAGATGTCTACTCACCACAGTGCTGTGCAATGGCTGCCTTTCCAAACTCTGCAAGCATAGTGCCTCTCTCTAGAAGTTACAGCATTCATCGCTAGGTACTCTCACCAACCTGGCTCTGTCGTCGGAGAAGAGGTAAAGGATTCTGAAGACCCACAATCGATGGCTCAGGAACAGCTTCTCCACCAAGCACACAAAATGTTATTCCTCCAAGCCCGAGAAGGTAACGCCCTCCTCAAGTGTGGCAATCGGTTCCTTTCTCTACGCTGGAAGAAGATACACCAGTCCTCAATGAGAGGTCAGCGGTGGAAAGGATGAGCAGTTTCAAGTTCCTGGGCATCAATGCTTCAGAAGAACTATCCTAGACCCAACACTTTGAAATCACTAAGATCACACACCAGCGTCTATACTAAAGTTATACCAAGGGGTGCATTCTGACTGGGGTGTATTACTGTCCAGTATATAGGCTCCAATGCACAGGATTGGAGAAAGCTGTAGAGTGTTCCACACAGTCAGCTCCATGATCAAAGTAAATTTCATTATCAGAGAACATATACAACACCATATACAATCCTAAGCTTCAATTTTCTGCGGGCATACTTGGCAAATCTATAGGATGGAAACTATGACAGGATTGATGAAAGATCAACTAGAAAACAACAAATTGTGCAAATACAAATATATAAAAAAAAGCAATAAATAACAAGAGCATGAAATAACAAGATAAGTAGTCGGATCATTGGTTGTTGGAACATCTCAATAGATGGGCAAGTGGGTGTAGTTATCCACATTTGTTCAAAAGCTTGATGGTTGAGGGGTAGTAACTGTTCTTGAACCTGTTGGTGCAAGTTCTGAGGCTCCTGTACCTTCTACCTGATGGCAGCAGCGTGAAACGAGCATGTCCTGGGTGGTGAGGGTCTCTAATGATGGATGTTGCTTTCCTATGATAGCGTTTCATGTAGATGTGCTCAATAGTTGGGAGGGCTTTACTTGTGACATACTGGGTTGAATCCACCACCTCTTGTAGGATTTTCTTTTCAAAGGCATTGGTGTTCCCATACCAGGCCATAATGCAGCCAGTCAATACAATCTCCACTACACACCTTCCCAACCTTCCTTACTACTGAGGACATCTTCAAGAGTGGTGCCTCACCATCCAAGATGTCCTCTTCTGGCTACTACCATCAGCGAGGAGGTACAGGAGCCTAAAAACCCATAGTCAATGATTCAGGAACAAAATCTCCACCAAGCACACTAAATAATATTTCCCCCCCCCCACCCAAGTCTGACAAATAACCCCTCCCAAAGTGTGGCGATCAGTTGCTTTCTCTGCATCCAACAACTCCACCTCACCATCGACCCACCAAGTGTGCACACAGTTCTCCCCTGGCCGAATCCCCAGGCAAGATACGCTGGCAGAGAAACACACACTAATCACTGACAAAATACCAGAGCGTTCAATTTTGCAATATTAGAATAGATTTTGTGAACATAATGAATACTGACTGCAACAACTGGCTTGTTATTTGGCAAGTAATGAGAAATTGAGAGTGGCAGTTCTCAGCGATCACACAAATACTGGGCCACAAGTCATAGATCAGTCTGGCAGGGACTACGGCGCTGGGCTGGGAGCCAGCTACGAGCTTTTCCCTGGCATGGGGCCACTCAGTCAGAAAGGTTTCAATTTAGAAATGATATTGTTACAAGTCCAAGGACTGAGGCAACGTGAGATGGTGCAACTGGACCATGGCATCAGCCATGGAGAAGATCTCTGCAAAGGTGGGGGGTATGTGGCGGGGTGCTGCTGGAAATGGACCTGTACCTTCCTCCACACCTACCCATCTATCAACCCAGGTGCATAGATATACACCCTGGTCCACACACTAACACAAACCCACACCCTGAGCTCACACATCACACTCAGAAACTCACCACCCCATGTCACACCCAGAACCACACCCTACGTCCCTCACCTCACGTAATGGGACTTTATACCCTGGAGAGTAGGAGTTTGAGGGGAGACCTGACAAAGGTGTACAAGACCATGAGGGCCATGAACAGGGTGCAAGCAATGACTATTTATCTTAGGAAGCGGTTGGTAAAAACAAGCATAGGTTTAAGATCAGAGGCAAGAGATTTAAAGTGGACTCGGGGCATCTTCTTCACTTCAGGGCGTTGCATATTTGGAACGAGTGGTTGATGTGGGTACATTAGCAACATTTAAAACCTATCTAGACGTGTACATGTACGTGGATGGGAGAGGGAGAGGTTGAGAGGACCAAATGTGGGTGGGTGGGTAAAATGAGTTAGGCCTGTTACCGTGCTGAAAGATTCGATGATTATCATTCTATGACAGTCAAAAATAGAGCAACAGACAAAACACACATAAAAAATGCTGGTGAACACAGCAGGCCAGAATGGCAGACAAAACACCGCAGGGATGTATGGATGTACATTCCCTGAGCATTCTACATGACAATACACTCAACTATGACCTTGACTTTGAATTTAGTGGTTCAAGCAGCATCCACGGAGGGAGATAGTCGATATTTTGAGAAAGGACTTGATCCGAAATATCAACTGTTCATTTCCCTCTACAGATGCTGCCTGACTCACTGAGTTCCTCCAGGGGTCTTCTGTTCTAGACTCCAGTATCTACAGCGTTGGCAAAAATGGGCTTGGTTAATCTTTGAATGGCAGGGCAGACTCCGTCTAATTCCGCTCCTACATCTTAAGGTCTTAAACCAGTAACAGAATGCAGAATGCACTCATGCATGTAGGATGCTGGAGGAACTAAGTGGGTCAGGCAGCGTCCCTCCACAGCTGCTGCCTGACCTGCTGAGCTCCTTCAGCATTTTGTGTGTGTTGCTCTGGATTTCCAGCATCTGCAGGATCTCTTGTCTTTAGGTCATGCAGAATGAAGTGTTACAGTGCCTCACTGTTGTTCAACTGAACTGGAATATGCCCCTTGTGTTTTATACTCTGTGTTTTTTGATCTTTTCTTTTATTGCTGTTTTCCTGATTTCTTGTTGCATATGGGGGGGAGGTTGATGATCTTCTTTGAATATATTCCTGAAGACCATCGCTGAAGCCGTCAGCGCAGGAGTTGAGTGGGCGGTCCCGACCCGTCAAGCAGACCATTGCCTTTGTCAGAGCTGGGGAGCAGCCAATACCTGCCAAAAGAACATCTGCAGGCATTCTGACCTCTGCAAGGGACTGGCAGATGTTGGTGGACCTCGAACAGCAGCTGAAGTTCCCCAACCATATCGCAGCCACTACCCTGCGACCAGACATTGTCCTAGTGTCTGAGGCTACTAAGCAGGTGGTGCTGCTGGAGCTGACAGTCCCATGGGAAGGTAGCTTGGAAGAGGCCTTTGAAAGGAAGCTCTCCAAGTACGCAGGACTGGTCAGCAACTGTCAGCAGGCTGGATGGAGAGGGAGGTGTCTCCCAGTGGAGGTTGGTTGGAGGGGATACGTAGCCCGTTCTTTAGTTAGCACCTCCAGCAATTTGGGCACCGATGTGGCAGAGAGGGCCTCAAGATGGCTGTGGCTCAAAAGAGGGGAGCCATGGAGTCATAAGTAGCTAGCCATCTGGACACAAGCTGGAGGTTATGAAGATTGCCCCGGCTGCTGTGCTCCATACCTGTTAGTATGATGAACCCATACCGAGGCTTTGGGCCTACTCTGGGCTGCTCCGATCTAAGGATCCATTTCGGTTCGGAATGTTGTTTGTTTCAATTGTTTGCGTGATTTGTGTTTTTTTTTAATCCCCTTTCCTCTGCGCAACAGGTGCTGGTCTTTATTTTTTAAATTGGATTCTTTTGAATTCTTGCTTAGTGGCTTCCTGTGCAGAAGCAAATCTCAAGGTTGTATAAATTATACATTCTTTGATAATAAATGTACTTTGAAACTTCAAAACCATTCCATTACTGCTGATATATTATTCCTCTCAACCCCATTCTCCTATCATCTCCCCATAACCTTTAATACCCTTACTAATCAAGAGCCTATTAATTTCCATTTTAAATATGTGCAATGACTCCACAGTTGTTTATGGCAATGAATTCCACAGATTCACCATCCTCTGACTAAAAGAGTTCCCCCCTCATCACTGTTCTAAAGGGACCCCCCTCTATTCTGAAGCTGTGTCCTCTGGTCTGAGACTCCCCCACTGTTGAAAACACTGATGGCAAAAAAATTTGCTTTATGCAGCAGCAGGTAGTACATTATGAAGACAAACATAAATAATAAGTAAACAAATTAACATAAATTCTATATAACTTTTCCCCATGAAATCTTCTTAAATTTTACCATTCACTTACACAATAACTGTAATTTACAGTGAAGAATTAACATACAGACTTCATGCCTTTGGGATACGGGAGGAAACCAGAGGAACCCGCACAGTCACAGGGAGAATGTAGGAACTTCACACAGACAGCCCTGGTGGTCAGGGTTGAACCCAGCTTGCAGGGGCTGCGTGCCTCCCACCAGTGAGTGAGCCAAACGTTCCGCTTCAGAAAGATCGCCTGTCACCCTGAGGCAGACCCGGGGAACGGTCTCTTGCCAGAGGGGGAGATGTCAGCCTGTCACTCCACCAGCTCATCCCTGGAGGCTGCATCGCCATGGAGATGATTTGGATAAGACAGCATGCCAAATTACAAGCTACTCACTGTACATTGAATTTGACAGCTCTGACCGAAATTGAGCACGAGATTTTAAATTGGCAGGGTTCTGTAACTGAACAGAGTAATATTTCTACCCGACAGAAGGCAAATCTTTGTGTAAGAGTGCTCCTTCCCACCTATCTGTAGCTCCAGCATCCCAGCTCCATGACTGCTCAGCAACAGAGTTAACAATCTGGTTAGAGACGGACACAGAACGTAGAACACCAGAGCACAGTACAGACCCTTCAGTGCATGGTGTTGTGCTGACCAGTTAACCTATTCTAAGGTCAATCTTACATCGTTCGTTCATTATGTGCCCAATTATATGGCGCAAATGATCATGGTCTTTCCGTGACCATGATTGTTCTTGGCAAATTTTCCTACAGTCATGACTTGCCACTTGCCTTCTCCTGGGCAAGACGGGTGACCCCAGCCATTATCAATACTCTTCAGAGATTGTCTGCCTGGCGTCAGTGGTCACATAACCAGGACTTGTGATATGCACCAACTGCTCATACGACCATCCACCGCCTGCTCCCATGGCTTCATGTGACCTGAATCGGGGTGGGAGGGGGGTGCAGGTGCTATACTTTGCCCAAGGATGACCTGCAGGCTAGCAGAGGGAAGGGGCACTTTACACCTCCTTTGGTAGAGACATATCTCCACCCGCCACCCTTCCCTCCCACATAACCCTCCATATTTCTGTCATCCATGTGCCTATCTAAGAGTATCTTAAAGACTCTAATGTCCCTGCAGCTACTATCATCCCTGGCAGCATGGTCCACACACCCACCACTCACTGTGTAAGAAACCTACCTCAGAAATGCCTCCTGTATTTTCCCCCAAACTCCTTAAGGTTGAGGCTATTCTAAGTGGCCCCTATTCTCCTCCAGATTGAGTATCTAACTGCTTTCTGAATAAAACTGTAACCCTCCCACAACTTTCTCCCAAATGTTGTCCATATCTGGTTTAGTCCTTGTCTTATTTTCATTCCAATCCAATTTGAAGTTATGCTTCAACCTTCAATTGGCTGAACCTGAGGGGTATATGGGGTATGTACCTACTTACTGCCCGTTATGCCGCTGGTGTTTGGGGCAGCAATGAAGGTCCTCCATCTCTGCTGATGTTCAGGGCTGCCTTCATCATGTCAATAGCTTCCTCTCAGTGTTCACTACGTCAGTCACGGAGGTCCTGGGTGGAGACTCGGGAAAACCATCACGCTCCGATGTAGAAGGATTCTTCGTTGCTGTTTCCATGACAATTTTGTTTTACCAGTCAGGATCATTAGCCCTGAGCTAAACCCCCAAACCTGGAGGGACTGGGTTTGTGGAGGCACAAAAATGGGATGATAGAGGGATGATTAGGTGCTGGAGGGTCAGCACAGTTTTGGTGGGCTGAATGGTCTGGCTCCCTGCTGTATGAATCCATGACTCTATTTCCAGAGGACATGGTTTCTCTCTAAGTGGTGTACCAATTTTTCTTCTCCAACCAAAAAGGTCAAAGGAGTAGAATTGGACCATTTGGCCCATCGAGTCTGCTTTGCCATTCGATCATGGCTGATTTACTTTCCCTCTCAATTCCATTCTCCTGCATCTTCCCAGTAACCTTTGACCCCAATACTGATCAAGAACCCATCAACTTCCGCTTTAATATACGCAATGACTTGACCTCCACATCTGTCTGTGCCAATGAATTCCACAGATTCACCACCTGTAGCTAAAGGAATTTCTCCTCATCTCCACTCTAAAAAGAATGTCCCTTCATTCTGAGGCAGTGGCCTTGGATCCTAGAGTCTCCTTCTATTGGAAATATCCTCTCAATGTCCACTCTGCCCAGGTCTTTCATGGTTAATATGTATATATATATTGGTTAACAGATGCAGTAACAGCCCTTTCTGGCCAATTACACTCATGTGACTAACTAACTTGCTGTTCCCATACTTCTTTGGAATGTGGGAGGAAATGTGAACAATTGGAGGAAACCCGTGCGGTCACATGGAGAACGGAGAAACACCTTCTGGAGAGCGGCGCAATTGAATCTGGGTCACTGACGATGTAATGTCATTATGCTAATTGCTATACTACCTTGCCACCCAACTAGAAAGTTTCAGAAATGTTTTCTAAAACAACCGTGCCACCTCTAGAGTCAAAAACAGAATTAACAACATCACCTAGCTATAAAAAAAAACACGATCCTCTGTCACTCGTCTCAGCACATGAAGACCGAGAAGGACACAAGTTCATCTGGGAAACTTCAAAAATCCTGGCAGAAGCACAAAATATGAAATCAAGAGAATTCTTAGAAACCTGGTTCTCAACGGAAGACTATTGACAAGCATATTGAACTGGACACAGTTTATGGGCCGATGCTTCTGTGGGATTGGGGTCAAAGTGAGAGCCACTGACTCTCAAGGAATCAACACTCACAACGACTGATAACCAGGGATGCGGGCCAGTGGAGATCACTCAGCTTTCTGGTTGGTTGGGTCCCGGCGGAGACTAGCGGCCAGCGCAACAGCCAACCAATCAGAACGAGTCAGACCAATATAAACGCGAGCGCTCAGCAGAAACAACACTCAGTTGTGCATTGATGATATCACTTTGACTGGTGATGAGACGTTTGTGACCTAACCTCCAAGCTCGGTGAGCAACCCTAGAAAGATGGAACTAATGACAGTTCCTGCACCTTTTGAAGAGGAAGAATCAGAGGAAACTGGCAGCACTCTGATATGATTAGTAGAGCTGCTGTCTCACACTTGTTGCAGCCACGGTTCATAGCTGGCCTTGAGTGCTGTCTGCGTGGAGTTTGCATGTTCGAAACAAGCAAGTTCACGGGGGGGGGGGCTACCGTACAGGATCAAAGTAAGTTGCAGAGAAACGTAAACTCAGTCAGCTCCATCATAAGGACTAACCTCCGTAGTAGATTAGATTAGATTATGAGGACACTCAGTCCTCGTTTATTGTCATTTAGAAATGCATGCATTAAAAAATGATACAATGTTCCTCCAGAATGATATCACAAAAAAAAAGGACAAACCAAGACTAAAACTGACAAAACCATATAATTATAACATATAGTTACAACAATGCAAAGCAATACCGTAATTTGATAAAGGCAAGACCATGGGCACGGTAAAAAAAAAAGTCTCAAAGTATCTAAGATACCTTCAATGAACGATACCTCAAAAAGGCAGCATCCATCATTAAGAGCCCCCATTACCCAGGGCATACCCTTTCCTCACTGTTACCATCAGGGAGGAGGTACAGAAACCTGAAGGTACACACTCAGTGATTCAGGAACAGCTTCTTTCCTTCTGCCATCCAATTTCTGAATGGATACTCAACCCACGAACACTACATCACTACTTTTTTAAAATTTCTATTTTGACACTACTTATTTAATTTAACTATTATGTCATGCGTGTGTATATGTATCTATATATATACACACACACATTTTTTACTGTAATTTATATTTTTCTTTTTCCTTTCTGTTATCATGTATTGTATTGTGCTGCTGCTGCAAAGTTATCAAATTTCATGATATATGTGGGTGATATTAAACCTGATTCTGATTCTCCCTGGGTTCTGCCTGGTTGCTTCAGTTTCCTCCCACATTCCACAGACGTACAAGTTTGTCAGTTAACAAGCCATTTCACTTAATATAAATATCTCCTAATATACTCCTAATATTAAGTTGGGGGCTAATATGGGAGGCAGGGTTTGAGGGTTGGCACAACATTGTGGGCCGAAGGGCCTGTACTGTGCTGTACTATTCTATGTTCTATACAGCACTGTGTGGAAGTCTGTAACACCCTAGATTTTTTTATAAGGTTTCCAATGATATGGCCTCCGCAGAGCCGTGATCTCAACATCATTGAGGCTGTCTCGGATTATCTGGAGAGACAGAAGCAAGCGAGACAGCCAAAGTCTGCAGAATGAACTGCAGTAAGGTCTCCAATCACAAACAAGAGAAAATCTGTAGACCCTGGAAATCCAAGCAACACAAAATGCTGGGGAACCTCAGCAGGCCCGGCAGCATCAATGGGAAAGAGTACAGTCGACGTTTCCGGCCAAGGCATCGACTATACTCTTTCACCCAAGAATTTTATGTGTGTAGCAAGATCTCCAAGACGTTTGAACCAATCTACCAGCAGATTTTCTTTTAAAACTCCACAATAGCGTACCTAAGAGAATTTATGCAGTTTTAAAGGCAAAGGGTAGTCACACCAATTATTGATTTGTTTTGGTGTTCTACTATTTACTGCTTTCTATTGTAATTTTTCATTATTTTTGAAAGCACCTTTGCTTCACAGATTTTTATTTTTGCATATGTTTGAGACTTTAGCACAGTACTGTATGTAGGTGGTAGGTTTAAAGAGAATGTGAGGAGGGAAATTAGGAGGGAAAAGTCTGTGAGCTGCCAGAAACTCGATGGGATGAATAGCTTCATTTATGTCAAATGGAAACAAACTACTTACCTTCAGTTACTCGAGTAAACGCACACAAAACGCTGGAGGACTTCAACAAAGTCAGGCAGCATCTATGGAAATGAATAATCAGCCGAGCCCCTTCATCAAGATCTTGATCTGAAATGCAGACTGTTTATTCCTCTCCATAGATGCTGCCTGACCTGCTGATGTTTCTCCAGCGTTTTGTGTTGTGTTGCTCTGGATTTCCAGCATCTGCAGAATCTCTCGTGTTTACCTTCACTTACCTTAGAGAAGGAGTTCCCAACTCGGGGTCCTCCGACACCCCGCCCCCCCGGTCAATGGTAGGGGTCCATGGCATAAAAAATAGGTTGGAAACCCCTGCCTTTGTGCTTATTCCATGGGCTTGAAATGCTTTTCCTTTTCATGCCTGGTGCTCTCTGCCCCCCACTTCTTTACAGACTCCAGAAAGAACTTTCTTCCAAACCAGACCATTTTCATCTCTACAAATATTCTAAATTACTTCATTACAGATGTATTACTAATGAGCAAACCTAGAGGTTCACCACAGACCCATCAACCCGACACATTTAGAATTATTTCTAAAAATACAATCTGATTTAATCGAACTCTAATAGAAAAGTAATCTGAGACAATTTTCTAAGCAGGAGGTTGATTTTTGGAAGCAACTCTGGGAATAGTTTCATTTTCTACAGAAGTAATACTTAACTAAATTCAAATGCAAATCTGTTGTCTGTAGTTCTGTATCTTCTTTAAAAAAGACAGAACATAGAACACTACAATACAGTACAGGCCCTTTGGTCTACTGTGTTGTGTCGACCTGCTAACCTACTCTGAGATCAGTCTACCCTTTCCTCCTACATAGGAAGTGAAGTAAGACTCATTCACTTTCCTCCTGTAAATTTCAGAGAATTTGTTTCAATATTCATATTCAGATTTATTTATCAGGTGTACCAGAGGCCACAGTTTAAGAGTAAGGGGTAGACAATTTAGAACAGAGTTGAGGAAAAACTTTTTCACACAGAGGGCTGTGGTTCTGTTGAATGCTCTGCCTCAGAAGGCAGTGGAGGCCAATTCTCTGGATTCTTTCAAGAAAGAGTTAGATAGAGCTCTTAAAGAAAGAGGAGTGAAGGGATATGGGAAGAAGGCAGGAAAAGGGTACTGATTGTGGATGATCAGCCATGATCACAGTGAATAGTGGTGCTGGCTCGAAGGGCTGAATGGCCTACTCCTGCAACTATTGTCTATTGTGTACATTGAAACATGCAGTGGAATGTGTCATTTGCGTTAACAACCAAGGATGCGTTGGGGGCAGCTCTCAAGTGCCGCCACACGTTCTGACGCCAACAAAGCATAGCCACCATGTCCCGCAGAACAGCGCAAGCAGCAACAACATCATCGACAACCACAAAGAAAACAAGGAGAGAACAACAGAACTTCCTCCCCTCCCCATCTTCCCATCCATCCACTGATTCATACACACAGACAGGCTCCAACCCCAGGACGGGCCAGCTCGGGGCCTTCTCTCCTTAGCACCGAACTCTCAAACTCACAGACGTCAAGCCTCCAACTTCAGGTTCTGTCCCAGGGCTCACCAATCATGGATTTGACCTTCGGGCCTCGACTTCCAGATTCACACAGAACGAAACCAAAATATTTTGTGATCTGGTTTCCGCTGCTGGTCTGGCTGCTTTGAAGGGTTTCCTCTCTACTAAATTTGCCACCATCTTTTATGTTTAACGATTCAGAAGCCCTGAAATTATCTTTACCAGAGTTTTGAAGATGATTTGTATATTTTTCAGATTAAAAACAGAGAATACTGTAAATTTCCAGCAGTCATAGTCATACTTTATTGATCCCGGGGGAAATTGGTTTTCATTACATTTGCTCCATAAATAATAAATAGTAATAAAACCATAAATAGTTAAATAGTAAAAAGTAAATTACGCCAGGAAATAAGTCCAGGACCAGCCTATTGGCTCAGGGTGTCTCACCCTCCAAGGGAGGAGTTGTAAAGTTTGATGGCCACAGGCAGGAATGACTTCCTATGACGCTCTGTGTTGCATCTCGGTGGAATGAGTCTCTGGCTGAATGTACTCCTGTGCCCAACCAGTACGTTATGTAGTGGATGGGGGACATTGTCCAAGATGGCATGCAACTTGGACAGCATCCTCTTTACAGACACCACCGTCAGAGAGTCCAGTTCCATCCCCACAACATCACTGGCCTTATGAATGAGTTTGTTGATTCTGTTTGTGTCTGCGACCCTCAGCCTGCTGCCCCAGCACACAACAGCAAACATGATGGCACTGGCCACCACAGACTTGTAGAACATCCTCAGCATCGTCGGGTCAGGCAATAAATAAAAAAAAAATTGCTGTTGATGAGAGAGGTGATAAATACTTGATTGTCATGCTAATCTATCTGGATAGAGAGAGATAAAGAGTAAAACAACACGGGGAATATTGCAGGGAGCCATTGAGTGCTACTGCACAGAAACAGGCCATTCAGCCCATCTAGCCCATGCTGAACCGTTTCTCTGTCCAATCCCATCGATCCACATCTGGTCCCTAGCCCTCCATACCCATCCCATCCATGTACTTATCCAAACTTCTCTTAAGTACTGCAATTGTTCCTGAGTGTGAGTGAGACCGTAGATTAAAGTGACAGGTGACTGGAAGATCAATGTCAGGCTTGCAGGCAGATTCTCTCTCGAAAAATAAGGGAAACATATTTATCCCCTTTCCAAGCTTTCTTGAAGTTATTACCAAGCTTTGGTAGAGAATGCAAGAGAACTTTCGTGACAGGAATTCACTTCAGTTGCATACTTATCTACCAGCTAACTTACCTCAGTAAATAACTTAAAGATTCCCAACTTTTTTATACTCAATTTTTTGGGTGTCAAAAGTACCTGCCCTGGTCATGAATATGTGAGGTTGGGGGATATGGAAGTAAACAAGCTGAGTATGCATGAAGTTGTATGTATATATTATGTTTTTTTCCTTACTGCACTTCCAAAATTCCACCACCCCACACCCCTGAGCTGATAGTTTTGTTTCTTCTATTTATTTTTTGTTCTCAGGAGGGTAAGTCCATCTTGTATTTGCACTTCTTAACCAACTCATGTAGTTTCACACTCACTGACAGAAAACATGTAGCCCCTCGGCCTCCTGTCCCATGATCCTCTCATATCCCTTTTGCCAATCACCTGTCCAGCTCTTGGCTCCATCCCTCCCCCTCTTGTCTTCTCCTATCATTTTGGATCTCCCCCTCCCCCTCCCACTTTCAAATCTCTTACTAGCTCTTCTTTCAGTTAGTCCTGACGAAGGGTCTCGGCCCGAAACGTCGCGAGTACCTCTTCCTAGAGATGCTGCCTGGCCCGCTGTGTTCACCAGCAACTTTTATGTGTGTTGCTTGAAATTCCAGCATCTGCAGATTTCCTCATGTTGGCGCAGCTAAACTAACGTATGTCACCTTTCTCATTTTTTATCAGCCAAGTATCAGCACAATACCCACTTTATCTAATTGTTTTAACTACATAGCCTATTAACTAATTCATTCCTACCTAAGGAAATTCTCTAATCTTATCTATAAAACTGTTTCAGAGGCACCATCCTGACCATCTTTATTCCTTTGTCTTATACCCCTTAACATCATTTTTCAACTCCTTTGGTTTGCTTATTACTATGTGTATTTGTACTCTAAAATAAACTGAAATCTTAATTGAGACTACTCATCATTCCTGACTCCTGGAAAAACCCCAAGGATCAGAAATTAAACAGAGATCTAACACTTCCAAGACCATCACTATTTCGGACTCTGCCAAGGAAAGAGATTACCAAACCATCAGAGGAAAACATCCAATGAAACTGGCTCCTGGAAAGAAAAGTTATCCTTGATCCCAAGGAGCTGCCTAAGAAGAAGAAGGTACCTGCCGTACCAATAATTAGTAAGTGTTTAAAAAAAATTACTGAAAGTTTAATTTTTAAACAGGTTTCACGTAGGAATATTCCTCACATTAGTGACCTGGAGATTAAGCTGCACTTTCTCACGATTCCAGAGAAATTGAAGTGCAAAGTTATATTTAAACTGACAAATGAGTTAAACTCAGATTAGCTTATGCCTAATATATGTTGATATAAAAAGCAACCTGAATACATTTCATTTCTGTTCCTGATGTAAATATCAGGGTGTGTGAGCATCTCATTTTGTCCCATCCGCTCTTCCCAGGATAGCATCTCCCAGACTGGCTCATGCATCAAATAATTCAATTTCAATTTTACAGCAAGTGAGAAGGTAACAACATCTTCTTTTAAATTGCACTCTCCTGAATTTCAATTCCACTGACTGGACCGACAGAAGGATTAATTTTCTCCAACACGTTCTCCCCCGGGTAAGAATTTGTTTTTTTTTTGTCGGTCTTTCGCTTTACGAGAAATTACATCAGTGCTCCTGATATTGCAAGGTGGCTTTTAACTACATCACCATCCCTGGCCACCCCTCTCTGTCCTGAACCTACACTTCACTACAGTAGGACAACCTTTAAGCTTCTCAAGATGGACATGACAATCTTAGCCTGCTGCTAAACTCTACTCTATACTCATGGCAGTGTGGCATGGAACAGTGCAAATCCATCTATAAATTCGATGATGACACAACTATTGTCATCAGAGTCTTCATTAGTGATGAGGAGACATACAGGAGTGAGGTAGATCAGCTGGTTGCACTCAACATCAGTAAGACCAAGGAGTTGATTGAGGACTTCAGGAAAGGGAAGTCAGATGAACACATACTAATCCTCATTGAGGGATCATCCCTGAAGTTTCCTGGCAGCAGTGTCTACTACTATCCCACCACAGTCTCAGTATGAAAATAACAGGTTTATTAATTACCTCTGCTAAGGTCTCCTTGGAGGGAGACTGCAATCTGCCGTGGTCCAGTTAAATAGAACAACAGAAATGAAGGTCTGAGTGAGATCCTCCTGTTCTTTTAGGCTTGGAATCCTCTCCTATTATCAGGGGCTGACATATGTATGGAAGGTACAGATTGGGGATGGGGTTAGTCGCTTGTGGCCGATCCAGGGGACCCAGATGAGGTCAGCCTCATTGGTGTGTGACTGGACGGTTGGGTTTCCTGCTCTTGACTGTCACTCTCAGATTCCGATTCAGATTTATTTATCACGTACACGTCGAAACAGACAGTGGAATGCGTTGCTTGCGTTGGCAATGCAAGCCAACATAGGATGCCTACAATGTTCAGCAGAACAACAACAAAACAGCAGTGAAAACAAGGCTCTTTCCTTTCTCCTACCCACTCATACACACAAACTCCAATCCTAGGGCAAGTGCTTTCAGTCCTCCAGCCGCCATTGGACTCATGGACTCGTTGTCAGTTGGCCCCTGACTTCCCCAGTGGACTCACAGTCGCAGGGCTTTGGTCATTGGGTCTTGACTTCTGGACTTCCATTGACCTTCGGGCTTTGACCTTCAGTACTGATTGGATGAGCCGGACATTGATCAGGCAGCCTCTATGGAGAGAAATAGATGATCAATTCTTTGAATTCCTCCAGCACTTTGATGCTTCAGTAATCTGAAAAATCAACACTGCTTCTCTCTCGCAGATGCTGCCTGACCTGTTGAGTGTTTTTTGGTTTGGACACACAGGTTCACCTGAGATAACTCAATATCTTGGTTCAATACCAAAACACTGATAAAAGCTAAATCACTCCCAGACACGGAGGAAGTGTACATTTAGCATTATCTCAGACTGGGGATTCAAAGAGATTCATGAACAGTCAAAGTTTGTTCTCAAGCTAGTCAGCTGGTCGAGTGGTGTCAAGGAACAACTTTGCACTCATCGTCAGTAAGACTAAAGACCTGATTGTGGACTTTAAGAAGGGTAAGATGAGGGGACACACGCCTGTCCTCGTAGAAGGATCAGAAGTGCAAAGAGTGAGTAATCTGAAGTTCTTGGGTGTCAATATCTCCGAGAATCTAACCTGTCCCCAAAATATCAATGCAGCTACAAAGAAGGTACAGCAGTGGCTACATTTCATTGGGAGTTTGAGGAGATTTGGTATGTCACCATCAAGGACATTCACAAATTTCTACAGATGAACCATGGAGACCATTTTAACTGCTGCATCTCCATCCGGTATGTGGGGGTGGGCTATTGCACAGGATCAAAATAAGCTGCAGGGAGTTGTAAACTTAGTCAGCTCCATCATGGGCACTGGTATCCAGGAGGTCTTCAAGGAGCTAAAAGGCGGTGCCATCATTAAAAACCTCCATCACTAAGGTCATGTTGCTACCATCAGGAAGGAGGTACAGAAGCCTGCAGCACACTCTCAATAATTCAGGAACAACTTCTTCCTCTTTGCCATCGATTTCTGAATGGACATTGAACCCATGAACACGACCTCACTACTCTTTTGTTTCTATGTCTGCACTACTTAATTAATTTTGGTTCTGAATGCTGTTGTTCGCTTCAGTTGTTTGCATGGTTCGTATTTTTTTCTTTCTCTTGCACATCGAGTGTTGTTTTTTTATTTTTATATATTTATATTTTTTTTCTTTAATTGGGTTCTTTTGCATTTCTTGCTTTGTGGCTACCTGTGAGACAACAAATCTCAAGGTTGTATAATTTATACATTCTTTGATAATAAATGAATCTTGAATCTTATTTAACATACATACACTTACTGTAATTCATGTTTTTAATATTATTTCATGACATATACCAGTGATATTAAACCTGATTCTGATTCTGATTATGGGGCTCTGCTACACACCTCCCTCTGATTCCCAGATGTCCATTTCTGTTGAAATTGTTCTGAATCCTGTTAGTAGTAAATGGCATTAAAACTTGAGTAATAGTCCAATAGGGAAAAATTTTCAAGTGATAAATGATTTTTTTCTGTCACTAAATATTCCATCAATGTTTCTATGTTTTTGCTTCAGAGTAATTAAATGAAGTGTAAATCTGAGCTTTAAGCTTTCATTGTCAGTATAATTACTGCAGTATCAATATGGGAATTTAGCATGAAGTTAAGACAAGTGGGGGCAGGGGGAACCTGTATGAAAAAAATTCTGTCAGTCCTGATGAAGAGTATCTGTCTGAAATGTTGACTGTTGGCTCCTCTCCATCGTTGCTGCCTGACTTCAAAGTTCAAAGTAAATTTATTATCAAAGTACGTAAATGTCACTCACCATATACCACCCTGAAATTCATTTTCTTTCTGGCATTCGCAGTAGAACAAGGAAATGCAAAAGAATCAGTGAAACACCACACACAAGCAAGCATCACTGTGCAAAAGATGGGAATCTGTGCAAATACAATAAATATATATCAGTAAATAAACACATAAATAAAGAAAGAAGAAAGGGAGGATTCAAAAATTTTAAGTACATTTATTATCAAAGTAGGTATAAAGTATGCCAACCCTGAGATTCGACTTCTCCATAGGCAAAACAAAGAAAAACCACGGATTCTGTTCAGAGAAAAAAATATCAGAATCAGGCTTATTATCACCGACATGTGACGTGAAATTTGTTAACTTAGCAGCAGCAGTTCAATGCAATAAATAATCTAGCAGAGAGAGAAAAAAATGATATTAAAAATAATAATAATAATAATAAATAAACAAGTAAATCAATTACATATATTGAATAGATTTTAAGAGTGTGCAAAAACAGAAATACTGTATATTAAAAAAAAGTGAGGTAGTCCAAAGATTCAATGTCCATTTAGGAATCAGGTGGCAGAGGGGAAGAAGCTGTTCCTGAATCGCTGAGTGTGTGCCTTCAGGCTTCTGTACCTCCTACCTGATGGTGACAGTGAGAAAAGGCCATGCCCTGGGTGCTGACCGTCTTTAATAATAGATTCTGCCTTTCTGAGACACCACTCCTTAAAGATGTCCTGGGTACTTTGTAGGCTAGCGCCCAAGATGGAACTGACTAGATTTATAACCTTCTGCAGCTTCTTTCAGTCCTGTGCAGTAGCCCCTCCATACGAGACAGTGATGCAGCCTGTCAGAATGCTCTCCACAGTACAACTATAGGAGTTTTTGAGTGTATTTGTTGACATGCCAAATCTCTTTCAAACTCCTAATAAAGTATAGCTGCTGTCTTGCCTTCTTTATAGCTACATCGATATGTTGGGACCAGGTTAGATCCTCAGAGATCTTGACACCCAGGAACTTGAAACTGCTCACTCTCTCCACTTCTGATCCCTCTATGAGGATTGGTATGTGTTCTTTTGTCTTACCCTTTCTGAAGTCCACCATCAGCTCTTTCGTCTTATCGACGTTGAGTGCCAGGTTGTTGCTGCGACACCATTCCACTAGTTGGCATATCTCACTCCTGTACACTCTCTTGTCACTAATTGAGATTCTACCAACAATGGTTGTATCTTCTGCAAATTTATATATGGTATTTGAGCTATGACTAGCCACACAGTCACATGTATAAAGAGAGTAGAGCAGTGGGCTAAGCACACACCCCTGAGGTGCGCCAGTGTTGATCGTCAGCGAGGAGGATATGTTATCACCAACCCGCACAGTCTGTGGTCTTCCGGTGAGGAAGTCGAGGATCCAATTGCAGAGAGAGGTACAGAGGCTCAGGTTCTGTAACTTCTCAATCAGGATTGTGGGAATGATGGTATTAAATGCTGAGCTATAGTCGATGAACAGCATCCTGACGTAAGTGTTTGTATTGTCCAGGTGGTCTAAAGCTGTTCATCTGGTAGTAAAGCATCGCTGACGTTCACGATATTGTGTTTTGCTTTGTAGGAAGTAATGTCTTGCAGACCCTGCCATAGTTGCTGTACATCCCATGTTGCCTCCAACTTCGTTCGAAATTGTCTCTTCACCCTTGAAATAGCCCTCCGCAAATCACACCTGGTTTTCTGGTACGGGTCTGGGTTGCCAGACCTGAATGCCACAGATCCAGCCTTCAGCAGACGATGTACCTCCTGGTTCATCCACGTCTTTCGGTTTGGGAATGTACAGTCAGTCTTTGTAGGCACACACTCATCCACACAGGTTTTAATTAAGTCGGTAACAACTGCAGCATACTCATCCAGGTTCGATGATGAATCCCCGAATACGATCCAGTCCACCGATTCAAAGAAGTCCTGTAGGTGCTCCTGTACTTCCCTTGTCCATACCTCTTGGTCCTCACTGCTGGTGCTGCAGTCTTCAGTCTCTGCCTATACTCAGGGAGTAGAAGTACAGCCAGGTGATCAGACTTCCGGAAGTGAGGGCGTGGAATAGCATGGTAGGCATTCTTGATGGTGGTGTAACAATGCTCCAGTGTGTTGTTTCCTCTGGTATTGCAAGTGATCTGTTGATGGTAATTACTTAGTGATTTTTTCAGACTGGCCTGGTTAAAATCTCCTAATACGATAGTGAAGGCATTAGGGTGTGCTGTTTCGTGCATGTTGATCCCGTTACTCAGATCATCTAAAGCCTGCTTGACATTGGCCTGAGGTGGAATGTAAACTGCTACCAGAATGACCCCAGAGAACTCCCGTGGTCGGTAAAAAGGATGGCACTTTAATGCTAGGTATTCCAGGTCTGGTGAGCAAAATTGGGACAGCACTGATATATTTGTGCACCAAGAACACCCCCCCCCAATCTAAAAAAAAACAAATTGCACAAATGCAACAAGAACATCAAACCCCACCCATGTAAAAAACAAGTTGTGCAAATGTCAGCAAGAACATTAACTCCCTCCATGCAAATGCAAAAAAATTGCGCAAACAGCAACAGGAAAGAACAAGTGAAAACACTGAAAATAAAGCTGAAAGCTGAAGAGTCCATATTCAGTTCAGCTCATTATCTGCAGGCTGCCCCAATGCAAAGTTGCCCAAAATAGCAACAGAGAAGGGTGTGACGAGAAACTCCAGTCCAATCCACAGAGGGCAGACCCAGACCTTAGAGACCATCCTCCGACAGCATCGAGGGAGAGAGAGAGACAACTCAAACGCAGGAGTCTTCTGTTGAGAGCAGTGAGTAAGAGTGACAGAGACATCATTATTAGAAAGAAAAGAAGAGTAAACATGCATTGTAGAGTCCTTGAAATTGAGTCCATAGGCTGTGGAATCAGTTCACAGTTGAGGTGAGTGAAGATATCTACACTGGTTCAGGAATCTGATGGTTGAAGGGTAATAGCTGTTCCTGAACTGCTGCTGAGTTCCTTTGGTGTGTGTGTTACACTATATGGAGGTGTTGTCCTAACCCACAAAGCCCAGCGCTGGTGAAAGATTCCTGTGTTAGTGTGCTGACACCCAGCCATTTACCCCCAAGGACTGTATCTGACCTCGTGTCAGATGACAATGTGTCATCTTTGGGTTTAGCTCAAGTCGTTGGTAATTGGTTTATCTCGTGTTACAGGTAGAGTGAAAATCTTTGGTTTGCGTGCCGTCCGTGCAGGTCATTCCAAAACACAAGAATATCGAGGATGTTCAAAGGGAATATCAAAAAGAGTCTGCAGAATGTAATGTTGTGGTTGCTATTACGGAGAAAGTGCTGTGTAGTACAGATAGACAAATTAGGTACAAGAGCTATATTTGTGAAACTAAGACTTCACCTTTGCTGTCCAAGGGCTTCATCCAAAGTATTATTACATTGAATAGAAACTGGTTTTGAGTTTGGTGGTGCACATTTTGCATCTTCTGCCCAACAGGATGGGGCACAAGAGAGATTGACTAGAGTTGGAGGAGCCCTTGATTATGTTGGCATTTTCCCAATGCAGCAGAGAAATGTAGGAAGAATCACTGGAGGGACAGTTAGATTCTGTGATGTGCTGAGCCGTGTCCACAACTCTTGTGACATCCTGCAGTTTCAGGCAGAAAAGTTGCTGTACCAAGCCATAATGTATCCAGAGAGGATGCTCTCTGTGGTGCATCTGTAAAAGTTGGTGAAGCTTAACAGAGACGTCTCGAATTTATTCTGATATAACATTCAGGTTAGATTTGAGTTGAAACTACTTTTTCCCACTTGCAGTGAGTTATTTGGTACCACTGCATGGAGATTAGCTTTCTTGTCAAGCATATATCGAGACACACAGTGAAATGCGTCATTTGCATCAAATCAAATCAGTGAGGATTGTGTTAGGCAGCCTGCAAGTGTTATCACATAAACATAACGTGCCCACAGCTCACAAACCCGAACCCGTACATCTTTGGGATGTGGGAGGAATCTGGAACCCAAGATGTTGACAATTTATTCTCCTACCTGATCTGCTGAGTTCTTCCAGCAGTTTGTAGGTGTTCCTCGAGCTTTTCCGCATCTGCAGAATCCCTCGTGTTTATGAGGAGACCTGTGTAACTGCAAGATCTATTGACTGCAATAAAGTGCTCTGGTTATGTACTGCTCCAACCTGTCCTCCATTCAGTGACCTGAGTCACATGTATTGTCCAGATCTGCTGCATCTGGACGTGGGCAGTGTGCTGGGAGTAGCAAGTGGACCGCTTAACAACCGAAGGATTGCGTAGAGCTTGGTGTGGTCCATATGAGCTGAGGAGTCTGTATCTGGGCTGAAATATTTGACAATACAACTAAGGATATCCTAGTGGTCGTAATATTTGACCAGTGGTGGTGGATAGACCTTACTGATCACTACTTTTGGGGAGAGAGTCCAGGGAAGATTGCTGGAGGTAGATCCAATCATGTTGGAAGGCAGTGAGATAGCACGGTAGTGTAGAGGCTAGTGTAACACTCTTACAGTGCCAGCGGCCCGGGTTCAATTCTTGCCACTGTCTGTAAGGAGTTTGTATGTTCTCCCCATGGCAGCATGGGTCTCCTCTGCGTGCTCCGGTTTCCTCTCACAGTCCAAAGACAGATTCAGAGTGACCTATTTCAGGAACATCAAAACAAGCAGAGAAATGTATTGTTTGTGTTAACAACCAGCACATCTAAGGATGTGTTGTGGGCAGCCCACAGGTGTCATCACACTCTCCGGCGCCAACATAGAATGCCCACGACGCCCAGCAGACCAACACAGAACACAGTAAGTAACAAAATAACAACAGCAGAACAAGCCCCATTCCTCCCATTATCCTCCCTTCCACCCGCCCGCCCACACAGACAGTCCTCCAACTCGAAATCAGGCCTCCAGCCTGATTTCAGCCATCGAGCTTTGATTTCCAGACTTCTGATCGACCTTCAGGCTTCACGGTTACTCTGTTATAGTGCCAGTGACCCGGGTTCAATTCCTGCTGCTGCCTGTTAGGAGTTTGTACGTTCTCCCTGTGACCGCGTGGGTTTCCTCCAGGTGCTCTGGTTTCCTCCCACAGCCCAAAGACATATTGGTTAGTAGTTTCATTGGTCCCATGGGTGTAATTGGATTGTGAGGGCTCATTGGCCTAGAAGGGCTCGTCGCCAGGCTGTATCTTCAAATAAATAAAATGACTGAGAGATCAGAGCAGGGAAAGGTTAACACATTTAAATGAGGTGGTCAAAATCATGAAGTGAGTGACAATATAACCTGGGTAACTTGCTGATCCATTTCAGATTGCAGTTATGATTACAAAAATCAACTTCTGGAGGAAGTCAACATCTGTACAGAGACGCTTACGTTCAAAGTTCTGAGTAAATTTATTATCAAAGTACATACAGTATGTATCACCCTGAGATTTGTTTTCTTGCAGGCATACGCAATAAGTCTATAGAATAACAACCATAACAAAATCAATGAAAAACTGCACTGACTTGGGCTTTCAACCAGTGTGCAAAATACAACAAATTGTGCAAATACAAAAATTAATCGTAATAATAAGAAATATCAAGAACATGTGATAAAGATTCTCCTTGAAAGCCAGTCCATTGGCTGTGGGAACATTTCAATGATGGGGCAAGTGAAGTTGAGTGAAGTTATCCACTTTGGTTCAAGAACGTGATGAATGAGGGGTAAGAACAGTTCCTGAACCTGGTGGTGTGAGTCCTGAGGCTCCTGTATCTTCTTTCTAAAGGCAGCAGTGAGAAGAGAGGATGACCTGGGTGATGGGGTTCCCTGATGATGGATGCTGCTTTCCTATGACATCGTTTCAATGGTGGGGAGGACTTTACCCATGATGAATTGGGCTGTATGCACTACATTTTGTAGGATTTTCCATTCAAGGACATTGGTGTTTCCATTCCAGGCCATGATGAAGCCAGTCAATATACTCTCTACTACACATCTATAGAAGTTTGTCAAAGTTTTAGATGTGATGCCAAGTCTCTGCAAACTCCTAATGAAGTAGAGATGCTGCCGTGCTTTCTTTTTAATTGCACTTACGTGCAATGATTACAGTTAACCACATTGTTATGTGTTAAATGCTGTAGGGAATTCCTCCTAGAGCTTATTTCTGACTTTTACCTGAACCTACCTGTTTGAGCCTCACAGAGGAAGAGAGCGCAGAATTCTTTCAAAAGATTTATTAAAATCCCATGAATATAATAATATAGATGCAAAACATGAAATTATATGACCTGCAGTTTTTACAAAGTTATATAGGCACCTGTTAGTCTCATGAGACCATGGATTTGCGCCTTGGAAGGTTTTCAGGGCATAGGCCTGGGCAAAGTTGTATGGAAGACCGACAGTTGCCCATGCTGCAAGTCTCCCCTCTCCACGCCACCGATGTTGTCCAAGGGAAGGGCGTTAGGACCCATACAGCTTGGCATTGGTGTCGTCGCAGAGCAATGTGTGGTTAAGTGCCTTGCTCAAGGACACAACACGCTGCCTCAGCTGAGGCTCGAACTAGCGACCTTCAGATCACTAGACCGAAGCCTTAACCACTTGGCCATGCGCCAATACAAAGTTATGATGCGATATAAAATATGACAAACAGTTGTAGTCTGATATGCCCTTTGCGTTCTTAAGTTCAAATTTATTGCCCTCTGACTGTACATACATATATACAAATAAATGAAACAACATTCCTCTGGACCACAGCACACTCACAAGCCATGTATCTCACACACACACACACACACACACCCACCCCCAAATAAATATTACCATAAGTTAATAAGTAACTGTATAATTCAAAGTGCACGTAGTGTGCAGCACAGGTAAACAACAAATAGTGAACAGTAAACGGCTGCCCTAGGGATGCGACCTCGGAGGTGACAGGTGATTCATTTTATTTCCTTATCTTCATTCAGAGACACAGCACAGCAACAGGTGCCTCTGGCCCAGTGAGGCCATGCCACCCAATTCCACCATGTGACCAGCAGATACTGGACTGTAGGAACAAACTGAAACACCCGCAGTGAGCGCACACGGCCACGGGGAGAACGTACAAACTCCCTACAGTCCGCAGTAGAACTGAACCCCGATTGCTGGTGCTGGAAGAGCATTTTGCGAACTGCTATTTCTACCATGTAGACCTAAAAATTTAATTGTTTTAAACCTTAACTCTTAACTCCTGGCAGCGCTCTCATCCATAGACTATTAACCCTATTCCATTTCCCCTACCAGCTGCCTTTTAGTTTGGAAAATCACAGTGCTAATTATCCTTTCACTTATTTTGGGGGCGGCAGGGCAGCATAGCGGTTAGTGTATCGCTTTCCATTTGCCAGCCAGTGGTCACTGATGTGTGGGTTAGAGTTGGTAAGCTGTGAGTATGATGTAGTGTTGGCGCAGAAGCGTGCCAACACTTGCAGACTGCATAGTGCACCCTCGCTGATTTGATCTGATGCTAACGATGCATTTCACCGCATGATTCGATGTACAGGTGACAAATAGAACTCATCTCTTTATATTTAACTTCAGATGATTTCATTCCACCGGGATGAGTGTCATGGGAAGTCATTCCTGCCTGTGGCCATCAAACTTTGCAGCTCCTCCCTTGGAGGGTCAGACACCCTGGGCCAGTGGCTGGTCCTGGATTTATTTCCGTCTGGCATGGTTTACATATTATTATTTGATTGTTTGTGGTTTTTGTATTGCTATGTTTGTACTCTGTTCTTGGTTGGTGCAACTGTAATGAAACCTAATTTCCCTCGGGATCAATAAAGTGTGTCTATCTATCTATCTACCTAACCTGAATCTGGTTTCTAGCTTCTTCCCCCTTCCTTTCCAGTCCTGATGAAGGGTCACGGCCTGAAATATCAACTGTTCACTTCCGTAGATGCTGCCCAACCTGCTGAGTTCCTCCGGTGTTTTGAGTGTTGTTGCTTAAGACTTCCCGGTGGCCGGCAATTGGCAATTTCAATTGGATTTCTCTTATTTGGTTCTGTGCTCCACCTTCCTCTCCTAGATTCCATCATCTTCAGCCCTTCATCAACTTCACCTATCGCCTCCCAGCCTCTGTGATATTCCCACTCTCCCCTTCCCCATCTGCCTATCACCGCCCCCCCCCCACCTGGATCCCTACCTCTAGATTTCCAGCATCTGCAAACGTCTTGTGTTCATGCTCATTATTACTTTGCTATATGAAGTTACCATGGTTACCACACAGAATGATCTACCTTGCAAGTATTTCCCCCTCTCCCTCTGAACCCCCTTTATAATCCAGTAGTCCATCACAATTTGATTGGTATAAACTTCACTTTTGATTGTACCAAATCCACTGTGTTTGTCCAATATACATTATCTTAGATATATGTATCTAGCATGCCTATGATGTTTGTATATTACTGGAGTGATTTTATGTATTGCACTGTACTGCTGCCACAAAAAAAAGCACATTTTATGACACCTGTGAGTGATGATATGGGTTTCTACTGTGGACTGAGAGTGGGAAGGGAGCAGAGAGAGTGGAATCATGGTTGGGAAAAGGGGAAGGGAGAGGGGAGGGAGTGGGAAGCACCAGAGGGACATTCTGTAATGATCAATAAACCAGTTGTTTGGAATCAGATAACCTTGCCTGGTGTCTCAGGGCTGGTTGTGTCTGCACCTGCACAACTCCCAGCTCCTGGCACTCCTTCTCTGCCACCTGTCCCACACCCCTCCCATGGCTCGCCACCCTCGCCATTCCCAACATCCTTTGCTCTCGCCAGATTTACAAACCCGCTTTCCGCTCCACGTTACAAATACAATGCTGTGCAGACGTCTTAGGAACCCTAGCTATATACTGCATATATGCCTAAGACTTTTGCACAGTGCTGCAGGAACGTTTGATGCCAAACCGTTAGAATATCAAAGACGTTTTGATGGAGAAGAGTTTGAGTTTAACATCAGTCCAAATCTTTCTAGTGAATATTGACCCTGAGATTAATACCTGTATGTGCCGGTTGAGGGTAGAATTAGATGTACATCATTATTGATGTACTGACAGATTACCCGGATGAGTTTGTCACATAGCAGGGGTCCAGAAGAAAATCTTCTTTTTGATTCAGATTTCCGTTCCAGCTTAGGGTCTGTTTGTAAAGTTCAGCTCCAATGTCACATTCCCTAAAACACCTTAAAGTATAACAATATAGCAGAGGGACAGAACCTTTGGTCCAAAATGTCTACGCCAACCCTGACGATCTGACATCCCATTTGCCTACACAAGGTCTGCACTGCACTATTGGCTGCCCATTCGGAAGCAGCGGATTAAAGACCTCACTCCAGGACGGGAACTCAGACCACAGCTGGGTGGCAAGCTTCAAAACCAGTAGACGCAGGGAATGGTTGTAAATCGCAAACACAAGAGATTCTGCAGCTGCCAGAGATCCAAAGCAACACGCATAAAATGCTGGAGGAATTCAGCAGGTCAGGGAGCATCCTGAAATGAATAAACACTCGACCCTTCATTGGGGCTGGACAGGAAGGGGGAAGATGCCAGAATAAAAAGGTGGGCGGAGGGGAGGGGAAGGAGGATGGCTGGAAAGCGATAGGTGAAGCCAGGTGGGTGGGAAAGGTAGAGGCTGGAGAGGAAGGAATCTGATAGGAGAGGAGAGTGGATCATGGGAGAAAGGGAAGCAGGAGGGGCACCAGGAGGAGGTGATAGGCAGGTGAGAAGAGGTGAGAGGCCAGAGTGGGGAATAAAAGAAGCGGGGGGAGAGGAATTTTTTAATGGCGGAAGGGGAAATTGGTATCTGTTCCATCAGGTTGGAGGCTACTCAAACAGTATTATAAGGAGTTGCTCCTCCACCCTGAGGGTGGCCTCATCTTGGCACAAGGGTTGTAAATCGATCTGATGCTGCAATACTGAACCTCCGTCACCACCCAGGTCTCATTATGTATGAAGCACCAGTGGTGTTATGCTGTTTACTTTTTAACTTGTGTCATAAATGCACCTTATTATTTACTGATTTATTTGTGGTAGTATTAGGTTATGTTTTGTGTGTGTGAGTTACGTGTGCTGGGTTGTGCACATACGCTGTTTCGTTAGATGGTATACATATGTATGGTTGAATGACAATAAACTGAGCTTGAAGACACTCAGCCATTCAGGAACAGCTTCTTCCCCTCTGCCATCCGATTTCTGACTGGACATTGAGCCCATGAACACTACCTCACTATTTTTTTTTGCTCTCTCTTTGCTCTACTTATTTAATTTAATTATACATATATCATTGTAAGTTATAGCTTTTTTATTCTTATATATTGCAATGTACAGCTGCTGCCACAAAGCAGCAAATTTCATGACATAATCCAGTGATATCAAACCAAGTTCTGAATCCCAGATCAGAAGCGATATTACCGAGACTTACATTGCAGAAGCAAAGTCCTGAAGTTCAAAAAACAAAAGCCACGGATTTGGGAGCCAAACTTCTGGTGGTCAGTGAGTGTAAAGTTCTCATATCTGATGTTACTTGTTGAATTTCTATTAGCCTTGTTGAAGATTGAGACTCCCGGGAGGGAAAGGGCAGCGGCCACTGAGACCATCTCGATGAAAGAGCGCGGCGTCAAACACACCCAACCGTATGAGGATCTTTAAACAACACCACATGAGATCTCATCGTATTTCAAATTGTGACAACTCCCGTGATGTTGCTTATTGATTGTACCTCTCCCTCCCCCCTCCCTTCTGCCAAAAAAGTCATTTTACTGCAAATAAAAGTGAGAAACAATTGCTTATGTATTTGGAATGTGAAGGAATTGAAATGGATTTTCACATTGATGCACAAAGCCCAAATGCAGAGTGACATCCCATTATGTTGTTAGAGCCATTTCAGCATCCTCTCACCTCCCCACCCCCCTTCCTTCATTTATGGCCCACTGATCGCTGCTTGTACTGCCTAGCCCTCCACAGGAAATATCGTTCCAGTCTCCGAGCACACAAACCCTTCTGTGGCTGCTGCTGCTTGTATTACAATCCTCTTCAAAGGCTGATCCTTAAATGGTAATTTTTTTGCCTGCGCAAGTTAAAACCTTGTATTAATTTAGAGCGCACCTTTTAACACTTCCCAAAGTGGTTCGCGGGCATTGATGCACGGTTCGGTGCTGGAAATGTGACAGTCTACTTGAGCGCTCACTTACCGCGGTGAGGTCATGACTGGCAAGCCTGCCTCAGCCGAGCTCGCCCTGCCATGAAGTTACCCATGTCGCTGGGGTGAGCGCCCCTTCACAGACCACTGTGAGATATCCTGACTGGTCACATCAGACCCGATGGGCTGAGTGGCATAAATCTGCTCCTGTGCCTTATGGCTTCAATTTCCACTGCTGTCTGCAAGGAGTTTATACATTCTCCCCGTGAGCACATGAGTTTCCTCCAGGTGCTCCAGTTTCCTCCCACATTCCAAAGACCTACCGGTTAGTGGGTCATTTGGTCACTTGGGTGTAATTGGGTGGTGTTGGCTCATTGGGTCTGTACTGTGTTGTATCTCTAAATAAATTAAAATAAATTAAAACGTCTTGGACTGGTGGGGGGTGTAATTTAAAAAATGCTATTCGATTAATTTTAATATTAGAGTATTTGATTATTATATAATTTCCAGTGTGAATGATGCTAGATCAGGAGTTCCCAACTTCTTTCATGCCATGGTCTCCTACCATTAACCAAGGGATCCGTGGACTCCAGGTGGGGAACCCCTGGCCTAATGCATCCGGAGCACATCCCTCCCCACCACCGGTCGTCCCTGAAGGAGGGGACTGCCTCAGGAAGATCCCCCACCATCAAGGCCATGCCATCTTCTCACAGCTACCACCAAGCAGGAGGTACAGGAGCCTGAAGTCCCACACCATCAAGTTCAAGGACAGCCATTTCCCTTCAGCCATTCAGTTCTTGAACCGGCGGGTACAACGCTAACCACTGCCTCGGTACGGCAACACTCCGACCACTTTAACACTTTAACACCACGATTTCTGGCGAGGGATCTTGCCCAAAACGTCGGCTGTACTTTTTTTCCATGGAAGCTGCCTGACCTGCTGAGCTCCTCCAGCATTTTATGTGCGTTCCTTGGATTTCCAGCTTCTGCAGATTCTCTCATTTTTGTACTCTGACCACTTCGATCACCTTGCACTAAAACTGACTTCTTTTTCCCTTCTAGTTATGTCTTTCTTGTAAAAATTCTGTATAATTTTATGTTTAATTATGTTTTTCATGTGAACAGTCTGTGCCTGCGATGCTGTTGTAAGTAACTTTTCCATTGACCCTGAGCACACATGGACTTGTGCACGTGACAATAAACTCAACTTTGACTTTGAATAGATTTAAACGGACCAGGGAAGCTGCATGAGATTTTGCTTTACAACCTCTCCCAAAGGTGGCACTGTTGATAGTTCAGCTTCTCTCGGTGTGGTTTTGGAATGTTATACTGCATTGTCGAATCTAGGGTCACAGTGACAGATGCTATCAAAGGGCCTTCACTTCAGCACCAAATCCTCTTAAGACATAATGCATAAGACAAAGAGGAGAATTAGGCCATTCAGCCCATCAAGGCTGCTCCACCATTCCATCATGGTTGATTTATTTTCCCTCTCAATCCCAATCCTCTGCTTTCTCCTGTAGCCTTTGATGACCTTACGAATTAACCTCCGCTTTAAGTCTACCCAATGACTTGGCTTCCACTGCCATCTGTGGCAACAAATTCCACAGATTCATCGCTCTCTTGCTAAGGAAATTCCTCCTCACCTCTGTCCTAAAGGGACGGCCCTATAATCTGCAGTTGTGCCCTCTGGTCCTACACTCCCGCACTATTGGAAACATCCTCTCCATGTCCACTTTATTTTGGCCTTTCAATATTTGGTAGGTTTCAATGAGACCCCCTCCTCGTTCTTCTAAACTCCAGTGTGTACAGGCCCAGAGGAGGTGGTGGACAACGTTGCACAAGGAAAGAGTCAGCAGTCATAGTGCATGGAAACAGGCCATCGGCCAGTGTTTGTGGACCCATGAAAACGACCCCATTTCTCCTCTTTTGTATCAGAACATAGAACATTACAGCACAGGAACAGGCCTTTTGGCCCACAATGTTGCGCCGAACCAGCTAAAAAGTAAGTTAAAAACACCCAGAAACTAATCTTTCCTCCCTACACGACGTCCATCTTTCTCATATTCCTGTGCCTGTCTGAACATCCTTAAAAGCCTCCAATGTATTTGTCTCTACCGCCACACCAGAGAGTGCATTCCAGGCCTGCACCACTCTCTTGAGTAAAAGCTTACCTCTCACATCCCCCTTTAAACACCCCCTCTCACCTTCAATGCACGCCCCCTGGTATCAGACATTTCAACCCTGATCCCCCCCCAGCCTCCGTCATTCCAAAGAAAACAACCCAAGTTTGTCCAGCCTCTCATGATAACTCATGCCCTCTAAATCAGGCAGCATCCTGGTAAACCTCTCCAGAGCCTCAACATCCTTCCTGCAGTGGGACGAACAGAACTGCATGCAATACTCCAGATGTGGCCTAACCGGAGTTTTATAAAGTTCTTTGTTTATTTTGGTAACTTACACTAATTTTAGGTCTTGCACTTTACTGCTGCTGCAAAACAAGCATTTCACGATGCCCATCAGAGCTAATAAACTGGATTCTGATTCAGAAATAGCTCATCAATGTTATTATGTTATTTTTGTTTATTCTGTTTTGTAGGTTACATATAATTTATGTTGATTGAAATTAACGTTATTTATGTTCGTCATGTTTGTAGTGTACTGTACTGCTACTGAAAAAACTTATTTTTTCATGTCTTTTATACCCTGCGTCTGCACGCTCATGACAATAACCTTGAACTTGAATCCCATTTTCCAGCAGCTTTGAACTCTCGTGTAAGCCACAGCCCTCTATGATAGTTCAGAGCCAGTGTATTCCCACCAAGCATGAAAAATATTTATTTTATTTATTTAGAAATATAACATGGTAACAGGCCCTTCTAGCTCAATGAGCCCACACCACCTATAAATTTAATTAACCTATAAATGCATACGCCTTTGGAATGTGGGAGGAAGGGATAATAAATCAGCTATGATGGAATGGCAGGGAAGACTCGATGGACCGAATGGCCTGATTCTGTTCATATGGTCTAACTGAAGAATGCTGTAGGGATAGTAAGTGAGCCATGATGAAATGGTGGAGAGGACTCGATGGGCCAAATGGCCTAACCTTGCTCCTTTGTCTTATGGGTCTTATGGTCGAACTGAAGGATGTTCTAATAGGGGAATTTGGGGATGGGAATGGTGAAATCCTAGAATAATTTGCCATTGAATAGCGGTGGGGGAGGGGGACGGATGCATTAAACGTCTCAGAATGCTTAAAAATAGACAAATCGTAGAGGAGGAGGAGAAGATGGTGGTGCGACGCAGCGCGCGCGGCCTCTCCAGTGAATGATATCTGTAATCTGTCAAGTAGGGTACCGTGCACAATTCTAATTTGATGGAGACAGATGTGAAAGTACGGAGGAATATCTGGAAAACTTCTGAAATGCCCGCTTCGCTGCCGCTGCTACTGTGTGGTAACCGGAATCTCCGGAGCAGAAGGCCCCGAATCCTCGGCTTTGCTTGTTTCAGCAGCCGGGGACAAGTCGAAGGCACTCGGCAGAGGATGGCGCTCGGAAGGCTGTATCGGATGGGCTGGTTGGAGGCTCGAAGTTTTCGGACGGACAGACTCAGTGTCGGCTGTGGTCGGCTGCTTCCAAGGCATCGGCAAGTTGACGGTGCCTGGAGGTTTATGGCAGGGAGTTTCTCCCTTTTGCCGCCTGCTATCGGGGACTCGGGAGTCGATCGACTCCGGACTTTGAGACTTTTTTTACCGTGCCCATGGTTTATTCTTCATCAAATTATGGTATTGCTTTGCACTGCTGTAACTATATGTTATAATTATGTGGTTCTGTCAGTGTTAGTCTTTGGTTTGTCCTGTTTTCTGTGATATCACTCCGGAGAAACATTGTATCATTTCTTAATGCATGTATGCATTTCTAAATGACAGTAAAAGAGGACTGAGTGTTCTCATAATCTAAATTAACCTACAAATGCATACGCCTTTGGAATGTGGGAAGAAGGGATAAAAATCAGCTATGATGGAATGGCAGGGAAGACTCGATGGACTGAATAGCCTGATTCTGTTCATATGGTCTAACTGAAGGATGCTGTAGGGATAATAAATGAGCCATGATGGAACGATGGAGAGGACTCGATGGGCCAAATGGTCTAACCTTGCTCCTTTGTCTTATGGTCTTATGGTCGAACTGAAGTTCTAATAGGGGAATTTGGGGATGGGAATGGTGAAATCCTAGAATAATTTGCCATTGAATAGGGGTGGGGGGGGAACGGATGCATTAAATGTCTCAGTATGCTTAAAAGTGGACAAATGCCCAGGAGACTGACTGTCTATGGATGATTGACATGGAGATGATAAGGCGAACAGTCTCTTCCCTTGTTTGCTTCAGGAGCTGGAAATGATGATGGTGCACGAAAGAAAAAATAAAATTTGTATCGTGCAAAAAAAAAACAGGGGGTTAATTGAGAATGGAGAGCAGAGATTGGGAGAGAAAGGAGACAAGGAATGAGAACAAAGCATGAACATGGCTGATCACCTGAACTCACCTGTTACATGCTTGGGTTGGGTGGGACTACCATGGGTTAAGGGTGAAAGGTGAAACGTTTAAGGGGATCATGAGATGGTGAGAGTGTGGAACGAGCTGCCAGTGCAGGTGGTGCATGCGAACTTGATTTCAACATTTAAGAGAAATTTGGATAGATACATGGATTGGCGATGGGAGTAGGCAGCTAAAATGGTTCAGTATGGACTCGATGGGCCAAAGGGCCTGTTTAGGTGCTGTGCTTTATTCCTCCCCCCTCCTCCCCAGCTCTTTAATCTGGTTCTGCCTTATTCCTTTCCGGTCCTGATGAAGGGTCTCGGCCAAGAACGTCTTCTGTTCATTTCCTTCTGTGGATTCTTCCCGACCTGCTGAGTTCCTCCGGCATTTTGTGTGTGACGCTGCAGATTCCCAGCATCTACAGAATCTCTTGTGCCTCCCTGGCCGACGGAAAAGATGCAGCAATATCAGGAAATAATTCTCTTTTTCTGACTCCAGCTCTTCTCCACAACTGACTGGCAGAACTCTCTCTCAGTTACATTTATCACCATTTCATTTTGCAAATATGATGCGTTCCAAATGAATGGCTGTAAGATTTATATGAAAGTAAGATATTATGATAAAGTGGGTTTTTATTATTAAACCGACTTGTGATACGCACAGTGCTCATCTGTTTAACGGAGTTATGCTTATGGGTTCAGCTTCCTTTACTGCCAAGGGCTGACCTGCGCCATCTTTGAAAAGGGTTCATTGCAACTGTACTGACCTAACAATGAACTGGATAGATTAACCACATATTGAGTGCCATCAAAGACACTCCATACATTGTAATAAATACAAAATGCTAGAGGAGCTCTAGTCTCTATGGAGAGGGGAAGGAGAGGGACAAAGTAAGAAGCTGGGAGAGGATCGGTGGAAGAGGTAAAGGGCTGAAGAAGAAGGAATCTGATAGGAGGGGAGAGTGGACCATGGAACAGATCACTAGAAAAAAAACCTGGTGACATTTACAAAATGTTGGAGGAAGAGGGGATTAAACAGTCAGTGTTTTGGGCAGAAACTCTTCATCAGGACTGGGAAAGAAGGAGGAAGAAACCAGAATTATAATGTGGGGAAGAAGCGAAGGGGTACAAGCAAAATCCAAGAAACCAGTGGCTATATTTCATTAGGAGTTTGAGGAGATATGGTACGTCACCAAGGACACTCGCAAATTTCTACAGATGTACTGTGGAGAGCATTCTAACTGGTTGCATCACCGTCTGGGATGTGGGGAGGGCACTGCACAGGATTGAAATAAGCTGCAGAGTGTTGAAAACTCAGTCAGCTCCATCACGGCCACTAGTCTCCACAGGGCAAGTTCAAAGAGCGATGCCTCAAAAAGCTGGGATCCATCAGTAAGGACCCCCATCATCCAGGACATGCCCTTTTGTCACTGTTACCATCAGGAAGGAGGGACAGAAACCTAAAGGCACACACTCAGCTTCTTCCCCTCTGTCATCTGATTTCTGCATGGACGTTGAACCCATGAACACTACTCTCTACTTTTTTAATTACTTTATCATTATGTATTGCATTGTTCTACAGTATAATAACAAATATCACAACATATGCCAGTGATATTAAACCTAATGCTGACTCTGAGTGTCCAACGCAGTTACTCAATGCAGCTGATACATTCCACTGGCAGTAAAATATTATGCATCCCTTGAACTTAAAGATTAAAAATCTTAAAGATTATCTTTATTTGTCATATGTACATCAAAACATACAGTGAAATGTACTGTTTTGTGTCAACAACAAGCACAGTCCAGAGATGTGCTGGGTGCAGCCCGCAAGAGTTGCCGTGCTTCTGGCACGAACATAGCATGCCCACAACTTACTAGCTGTAACCCAGCTTTGGAATGTGGGAGGAAACCAGAGCACCAGGAGGAAACCCACATAGCTACAGACTCCTCAGAGGCAGCTGTAGGAATTGAACCTCTGCATTTTGCATGTGTTGATCAGGGAAACTCTGCTGTAGAAAGCGAGGACGAAGGTCAGGAGAGCCATAGTTGTTAGGGATCCTATAGTAAGGGGAGCATACAGATGACCCTGTACTCGTGGATATGAATCCAGTCCATCCTCAGCAACGTGATGTCTTCACAGGCAGGAGTGGAAAGAAAAACACAAGTAAAAAATGGAAGACATCACCTAAGGCAGTGGTCCCCAACCTCTGGGCCGCGGACTGATACATTGCTGCGAAGAATACAGGGGTGCAGTGGTAGTCGGAAAGCACCCAGCACATCTTTAAGAAAATTAATTCAGCGTTTTTCTTAAAGATGTTCTGGGTGTGTTCTGACTTCCACTGCACCACTGCATTCTTCACGGCAATGTATTGGTCTGCGGCCTGGAGGTTGGGGACCACTGACCTAAGGGAGCCTTTTCCTCTCCCAATATTCCAGCCAAATACTGGAGGAAGATGGATCAATGAGCCACATGGCCTAATTCTTCTTCTATATCTTAAGACCATAAGACCTTAAGACATAAGAGCAGAATTAGGCCATTTGGTCCATTGAGTTTGCTCCACCATTTCATCATGGCTGACTTACTATTTCTCTCAACCCCATTCTCCTGCCTTCTCCCCATTACCTTTGATGACCCAACTAATTAAGAAACTCCGCTTTAAATATACCCAATGGCTTAGACTCTACAGCCATCTGTGGCAATGAATTCCACAGATTCACCACCCTCTGGTTAATGAAATTCCTCCTCATCTCTGTTCTAGATGGACATCCATTCTGAGGCCGTGTACTCTGGTCCTAGGCTCCCCTACTATAGGAAACATCCTCTCTATATCCATTCTATCTCAGCCCTCCAATATTCGATAGGTTTCAATGAGATCTCCCCTCAGTCTTCTAAATTCTAGCGAGTATGGGCCAAGGGGCATCAAACGCTCCTCATATATTAACTTTTATTCCTGGGATCACTTTTGTAACCTTCTCTGGACCCTCTCCAATGCCAACACATCTTTTCTTAGATAAGGGGCCTAAAACTGTTCACAATACTCCAAGTGCGATCTGACCCATGTCTTATAAAGCCTCAGCATTACATCTTTGCTTTTATATTCTAGTCCTCTCGAAATGAATGCTTATATTGCATTTGCCTTCCTTATGACTGACTCAACCTGCAAGCTGACCTTTAGGGAATCCTGCACGAGGACTCCCAAATCCCTTTACGTAGAAACATAGAAATGTACAGCACATTGTAAATACTACCATAGTTGGATGCATCAGCAAGGGAGATGAGGTTGAGTACAGGTCTACGGTAGGAAACTTTGTCACATGGTGTGAGCAGAATTATCTGCAACTTAATGTGAAAAAGACTAAGGAGCTGGTGGTAGACCTGAGGAGAGCTAAGGTACCGGTGACCCCTGTTTCCATTCAGGGGGTCAGTGTGGACATGGTGGAGGATTACAAATACCTGGGGATACGAATTGACAATAAACTGGACTGATCAAAGAACACTGAGGCTGTCTACAAGAAGGGTCAGAGCCGTCTCTATTTCCTGAGGGGACTGAGGTCCTTTAACATCTGCCGGACGATGCTGAGGATGTTCTACGAGTCTGTGGTGGCCAGTGCGATCATGTTTGCTGTTGTGTGCTGGGGCAGCAGGCTGAGGGTAGCAGACACCAACAGAATCAACAAACTCATTCATAAGACCAGTGATGTTGTGGGGATGGAACTGGACTCTCTGACAGTGGTGTCTGAAAAGAGGATGCTGTCTAAGTTGCATGCCATCTTGGACAATGTCTCCCATCCACTACATAATGTACTGGGTGGGCACAGGAGTACATTCAGCCAGAGACTCATTCCTCCGAGATGCAACACAGAGCGTCATAGGAAGTCATTCCTGCCTGTGGCCATCAAACTTTACAACTCTTTTCTTGGAGGGTCTGACACCCTGAGCCAATAGGCTGGTCCTGGACTTATTTCAGAAGTTACTGGCATAATTTACATATTACTATTTAACTATTATGGTTCTATTACTATTTATTATTTATGGTGCAACTGTAACGAAAACCAATTTCCCCCGGGATCAATAAAGTATGACTATGACTATGACTATGATTATTACAGGCCCTTCAGCCCACAGTGTTGTGCCGACCATGTAACCTACTTGAGAAGCTGCCTAGAATTTCTCTACCGCATAGCCCCCTACTTTTCTAAGCTCCATGTACCTATCTAAGAGGCTCTTAAAAGACCCTATTGTATCCGCCTCTACCATCTTCACTGGCAGCGCATTCCACGCACCTCCCACTCTTTGTGTGAAAAACTTACCTTTGACATCCCCCTTGTACCTGCTTCCAAGCACCTTAAAACTATGCCCCCTCATGTTAACCATTTCAGCCCTGGGAAAAACCCTCTGGCTATCCACACGATCGCTCCAAGGAGAAAAGGCCACGTTCACTCACCCCATTCTCATAAGGAACACCCTCCAATCCAGGCAACATCCTCGTAAAGCTCTGCACTCTCTCCTTTACACCTTAGATTTCTGAATGGTTTCCCTCTTTAGAAAGTAGTCTATGCTTTCCTTTCCACTACCAAAGTGCATGGCCATGCACTTTGAGAGAAAAATCATTCAAATACCTAACAATTAAAATGCAATAGAAGAAACAAGTAATCAATTTCTACCCCTGTGGCAGGAGTAGATATACTTAAAATTTTGAAACAAAGTCACTCAGAAATAATCGGATGGACTGAAGGGCTGTACTTTTCTATGACTCTATGAACTAGAGTAATAAGTGTAGTGGTTAGCATGACATTATTACACCTTGGAGCATCGGAGTTCGGATTTAATTCTGACACGTTCTATAAGGTGTTTGAACACCCTTCCTGTAACAGCAACACACATAAAAGTTGCTGGTGAACGCAGCAGACCAGGCAGCATCTCTAGGAAGAGGTACAGTCGATGTTTCGGGCCGAGACCCTTCGTCAGGACTAACTGAAAGAAGAGCTAGTAAGAGATTTGAAAGTGGGAGGGGGAGGGGGAGATCCAAAATGATAGGAGAAGACAGGAGGGGGAGCGATAGAGCCAAGAGCTGGACAGGTGATTGGCAAAAGGGATATGAGAGGATCATGGGACAAGAGGCCTAGGGAGAAAGAAAAGGGGGAAGGGGGAAGCCCAGAGGATGGGCAAGGGGTATAGTGATAGGGACAGAGGGAGAAAAAGGAGAGAGAGAAAAAGAATGTGAGTATATAAATAAATAACGGATGGGGTACGAGGGGGAGGTAGGGCATTAGCGGAAGTTAGAGAAGTCAATGTTCATGCCATCAGGCTGGAGGCTACCCAGACGGAATATAAGGTGCTGTTCCTCCAACCTAAATGTGGCTTCATCTTTACAGTAGAGGAGGCCGTGGATAGACATGTCAGAATGGGAATGGGATGTGGAATTAAAATGTGTGGCCACTGGGAGATCCTGCTTTCTCTGGCAGACAGAGCGTAGATGTTCAGCAAAGTAGTCTCCCAGTCTGCGTCGGGTCTCGCCAATATATAGAAGGCCACATTGGGAGCACCGGACACAGTATATCACCCCAGCCGACTCACAGGTGAAGTGTCGCCTCACCTGGAAGGACTGTCTGGGGCCCTGAATGGTAGTGAGGGAGGAAGTGTAAGGGCATGTGTAGCACTTGTTCCGCTTACAAGGATAAGTGCCGGGAGGGAGATCAGTGGGGAGGGATAGCGGGGACAAAAGGACAAGGGAGTCGCGTAGGGAGTGATCCCTGCAACAGCATGGGTTTCCTCTGAGTTCTCCAGTTTCCTCCCACATTCCAAAGGCTTATCGGTTAGTAGGTTAACTGGTCATTGCGAACTGTTCTGTGATTAGGCCAGAGTTAAATATCTGGGTTCCTCCAAGGGAACCAGGGTTTGGAGGCTCGTGTGCCTCAGTGACCCAGAGAGCTTTGTTGGCTGGAGTCAGGGTTTAAGGCTTTGGCTCTTGGTAGGGTCACCCATCCCAAACAGGTCAAAGGGTAGAGGCCAGACTAAGAGTGGTCCACTGGTCCTCCAGTTTGGGGGTTCATCTCAGCGCTAATGACCCTGACTGGTGAAACAGAATTGTTATGGAAACAGCAATGAAGAATCTTTCTATGTCTGAGTGTGACTGTATTCTTGAGTCTTCACCCGGGCGTGACTGACAGTCGTGAAAACCGAGAGGAAGCTACTGACGTGATGAAGGAATCCCCGAACACCGCCAGAGATGGAGGACCTTCATTGCTGCCCTGGACGCCAGTGGCGTAATGGGCAGTAGATAAGTAAGTAGGTGGGTTGCTGAGTAGAACGGCTTGTTGGGCCAGAAGGGCTGTTCTGCACCGTATCTCAAACAAATAAAAAAGATGCCCCTTTGAGGGAGAGCTGAGCAAATGTAGCTGGCAGCCTCGAATACAGCCAAATGATTTAAAGAGGAGCATTGCTGGAAGCCTAATTAATCTTCCGCTCTGCTAAATCCAACACACAGGCCATTAATTGGTACATTCTGGAGTGTGCCACAAGCAAAATCTGACATGAATTTTACAGATCACTCCATGCCATATTTCTAGCCCGTTGACCTGACTTCAGCAGGGAATGCTTGTACATTACACACAGCACAATGGCGAGAGTGAGATGGATTGTGGGGGAGGTGGCAGTGTGGAGAAAGAATTGATCTGAAGTGGTTAGAATTGGAATTGGTTTATTATTGCCATTGTACAGTGAAAAGTTTGTCTTGCATACTGTTTGTCGTGCATCAGTTCATTATGCAGTGCATTGAGGTAGTGCAAAGTAAAACAATAACAATGCAGAATAAAGTGTGACATTTGCAGAGCGAGTTCAGTGTAGATAGACAATATGATGCAAAACATCCAGAAAAAGACGGTGACAGCAACACCGTTACCAAGGGCAACATCCGCAAGATGGGTCATGAAGCAACTCCTTTCACTTCTTTTTACTTCAGATGTGGTTCTGCTACTGTTGGAGCCTGTTGTCTACATTCTGGTGGTGTGTTTTTGAGTCGATCGTGTGATCTGGCACTTCGCCGTCTCCAGGAGGGTACCACGAGGATGCGAGCAGGGCGTGTGGCGGGGTAGCCAGAAAGCAAGATCGACTCCCTCTCTCCCCGATCTCACTGAGTAAAATGCTGAAGGAGACTGAAATCATCGAGCTGGGTGCGGAAGGGGAGCGAGTGTTCAGCGCCGTTTACCGGCCTCTCGCTCACTGCTGCCGGGGGAAGGAGTGTGCACGTGACGGTCTCTCACCCTCCCTCCTCTCACTCACTGCTGCTGGAGGCAGGTCCTTGCATTGAGTGATCTCTCTCTCCCTCAATGCTGTCAGAGAACGGTGCCAGAGCAAGGGTTAATCAATACAGTTTGTGAATTGTGGACTCTTGGACTCTATCCACGTTTATGATGTGTTCTAGTTCCTGGTCCTTCCCTTTATTTCTCGCTGCTAGTTTGGGCAATTTCAAATGGGGGCAGCCTGTAGATAATGATCACTGAGCAGAACTGAAATATCCCTTTAGATTTAGTGTTTTATATCCAGTGTTTTTGTTCATTTTTTGCTGTTTGTGCAATTAGTATTTTTTTAACATGTGGGAGTGAAGGGAGTTGATGTTCTCTCTGAACAGGTTCCATGGTTCTTTGTTTCATGGCTGTCTGTGGGAAGACAAATCTCAGGGTTGCATACTACATACGTACCTTGATAATAAATGTACTTTGAATCCTTTGACTGTCATGAAGTAGGGTGTGAGCACCAGAGTCAGGGGTTCCCAACCCAGTGTCCACCGACCCCTCGGTTAATGATAGGGCCCATGTCATAACAATGGTTGGGAACCCCTCATAAGGTACCATTCATTAGTGTTACAACAGTTGAGACATACAGGGAACTGAATGGAAGGAAAATTAACGTTTCCCAGGGTCGAGATGTCTAATACCAGAGATCATGCATTTAAGGTGAAAGGGGGAAAGTTCAAAAGGAGATGTGTGGGGCAACTTTTTACACCGGGTATTTGGTGCCTGGAATGCTCTGCCGGGTTTGGTGGTGGAGACAGATGCAGTAGTGACAATTGAGAGTCTCACATGAACATGCAGCTCATGAAGGGATGTTGTGCAGGTTGAAGGGCTTAGCATAGTTAGGCATCAGTTAGCATAATTAGCACAAAACTGCAGGCCGAAGGGGCTGTTCCTGTGCTATACTGCTATATGTTCTGTACTCTAAGGTGGTTAATTGCAACCACTCTGCCCAAAGGAGGAGTAAATAGAATGGAATGAATAAGAACTGAGAAAAACAGGGAAAAAAAATTGGTAGTCGTAAATATAAAATGCTGCAGATGCCAGAAATCTAAAACAAAATGCAGAATGGTCAGGCTGCTCAGCAGTTCAGGCAGCATCTGTAGAGGAAGAAAACTGAACTGATGTTATAGCTTGATGTTTCATCAAAACTGACAGTTCAGATACAAACTGGAAAGGCTTGTTATCTGAACTTGGTGAATTTAGAGTTGTGCCTTAAGGACAGAAGCCTGGTCGGTCAGGAGGTGAGGTGTTGTGTTTGATTGAGTTGGAGCAGATTTAACAAACATTGAGAGGGGTTTTGATGGAATTGGACGAAGTTGTGACTCGTTAAGAAGATGATTAAGAATATAAGCTTAACTTGTCACATGCACTTCGAAACATACAGTGAAATGTATCACCTGCATCAGATCAAATCAGTGAGGATTGTGCTGGGCAGCTCATAGAAAACATAGAAAACATAGAAAATAGGTGCAGGAGTAGGCCATTCAGCCCTTCGAGCCTGCAACGCCATTCAGTATGATCATGGCTGATTATCCAACTCAGAACCCTGGACCTGCCTTCTCTCCATACCCCCTGATCCCTTTAGCCACAAGGGCCATATCTAACTCCCTCTTAAATATAGCCAATGAACTGACCTCAGTTGTTTCCTGTGGCAGAGAATTCCACAGATTCACCACTCTCTGTGTAAAGAAGTTTTTCCTAATCTCGGTCCTAAAAGGCTTCCCCTTTATCCTCAAACTGTGACCCCTCGTTCTGGACTTCCCCAACATCACTCTGCTTCTGGCGTCAACATAACATGCCTACATCTCACTAACTCTGACTGTACCTCCTTGGAATATGGGAGGAAGCCAGAGCACCCAGAGGAAACCCACATGGTCACGGGGAGACGTACAAGCTCCTTACAGACAGCAGTGGAAATCGAACCCCACTGATCACTAATGCTGTAAAGCGATTGTGCTAACCGCTATTCTAAGGTGTTTAAGGAGGATAAGTGGAAGGGAGGCCGCTCACATTGACCGGTGGTTCAAGGACCAGGCTCGTAGGTTTTAAAAATGGGTAAAGGTTAAATGTGAGGGCAACGCTTTGACTCAGAGAGGAGTTACAACTTGGCTCTAAAACTGGCGGATATAAAATCAATCAGTGCATTCAAACAGGGACTGAACATGCAATTGAAGGAGAATAATGTACAGAGACGTGGTCAAAGAGCGGGGACACAGAATCAGGTTTATTATCACTGGCACGGCATGAAATTTGTTATTCTGTGGCAGCAGTACAGTGCAATACATAAAATATATTCTAAATTACAATAAACAATATACAGTATATATAAAATATTAAGTAAGTAGTGCCAAAGAAGAATAGCAATAGTGAGGCTGTGTTCATAGGTCCATTGTCCATTTAATTTCATTGGCTTTTGTTGTGAAGTATGTTGCTTTGTGGCAGCAGTACAGTGTAATACATGATAAGAAAAACTACTAATTACAATAGGAAATATATATATAATATAAATAATATATAAATATATATAAATAATTCAGTGCTCTACATGGATTCAATGTCCATTCAAAAATCTGATGGTGAAGGGGAAGAAACTGTATGTAAAACATTTGAGTGTGTGTCTTCAGACTCCTGTACCTCCTCCCTAACTCCCTAATGGTAGCAATGAGAAGAGGGCATGTTCTGTACGGTAGGGAATGGATGGTGCTGCTCCTTACCATACCAGTTCTACGATTCCATTCTATACTCGTTCCACATTGAGCAACACTATGGAACGAGCTTTCAGAGAAAGCAGTTGATGCTGCATTTAAAAGGTTCGTGCATAGGAAAGATTCAGAGGGATATAGACCAAACGGAGAGAAATGTGACTAGCTTGGATGAATAATTTTGATTGGCTTCGACGAGCTGGGCCACAGGGCCTGTTCCTTGTTGTATTACTCTATGTTTCTTTGAAGTTGGGACAGATTTGGGTAGTCACCTAAAACTTTGACAAACTTCTGTAGTGGAAAGAATCCGGACTGGCCGCATCACTGCCTGGTATGGAAACACCAATGCCCAGGAACTGAAAAGCCTACGAAAAGTGTTGTCCATCACAAGCAAAGCCCTCCCCACCATTGAACACATCTGCTGTCACAGAAAAGCAACATCCACCTTCCAGGCTATGTTCTCTTCTCACCATTGCCAGGAGCCTTAGGATCCACACCACCAGGTTCAGGAACAGTGATTATCCTACAACCACCAGCCTCCTGAACCAGAGCGGATAACTTCACTGACAGGCAACACAGCAGTGCAGTGGTTAGCACAATGCTTTACACCACCAGTGGCCCAGGTTCAATTCTCACCGTTGCCTGTAAGAACTTTGTACCATCTCCTCGTGACCGTGTGGGTTTCCTCCAGGTGCTCCAGTTTCTTCCCACAGTCCAAAAAACTGGTAGGTTGGTAGCTTAATTGGTCATTTGTAAATTGTCCCATGATTAGGCTTGGGTTAAATTGGGGTTTTGTTAGGCAACATGGCTAGTGGGGCCAGAAGGACTGCACTGTATCTCATAAAATAAATAAACTCTGAACCAATTCCACAACCTATGAACTCTGCAATCAAGTTCTCACTGATATTTATTTATTTATCTATCTATTTATTTTGTATTCACACAATTGTCATCCTTTGCACATTGGTTGTTTATCAGTCTGTTTGTATATCATTCTTTGTTGATTTTAGATTAGATTAGATTTAGATTAGGTTATGAGGACACTCAGTCCTCGTTTATTGTCATTTAGAAATGCATGCATTAAGAAATGATACGATGTTCCTCCAGTATGATATCACAGAAACACAGGACAGACCAAGACTAAAACTGACAAAAACCACATAATTATAACATATAGTTACAATAGTGCAAAGCAATACCGTAATTTGATAAAGAGCAGACCGTGGGCACGGTAAAAAAAAGTCTCAAAGTCCCGATAGCCCATCATTCACGCAGACGGTAGAAGGGAGAAACTCTCCCTGCCATGAACCTCCAGCGCCGCAAACTTGCTGATGCAGCACCATTGGAAGCCCCTGATGACGCCGACTCTGAGTCCGTCCAAAAACTTTGAGCCTCCGACCAGCCCCTCTGACACCGAGCACCGAACACCATCTCTGCCGAGTGCTTCGACCCTGCCCCGGCCGCCAAGCAACAAGCAAAGCCGAGGACTCAGGGCCTTCCCCTCCGGAGATTCTGGATCACACAGTGGCAGCAGCAGCGAAGCAGGCATTTCAGCAGTTTCTCCAGATGTTCCTCCGTGCTCTCACGTCCGTCTCCATCAAATCAGGACTGCGCACGGCACCCTACTTGACAGATAACAGATATTCATCACTGGAGTGGCCGCTGCGCGCTGCGTCGCACCGCCATCTTCTTCTCTTCCCGGCATAGATTTTATTGTATTTATTTATTGATATAGAGCTACAACGCCAGAACAGGCCTTTCCGGCCAACAAGCCTCACAGCCCAGCAACCCATCTATTTAACCCTAGCCTAATCATAGGGCAATTTACACTGAGCAACTCACCTACTACCTGATACGTCTTTGGAATGGGGGAGGTAACCGGAGTACCCGGAGGAAACCTACACACTCGCAGGAAGGATGTACAAACTTACAGACAACGTTGGACTTTAACTCTAAACTTCGACGCCCCCAGTAGTTATACCGTCGCGCTAACTCCTACGCTACTGTGGTGCCTTTTGTTCTACCGTGAATGCCTGCAAGAAAATGAGTCTCAGGGTGGCATCTGGTGGCATACATGTACTTTGATAATACATCTACTCTGGACTTTGAATCTTACATGTACCACTCATATCAAACAAGAATCCCTTGTTGGAATAGATAGTCCAACGCAGAGGTGAGCCCTTAAACTTCTCCCACTATAAAATCTTGAGCACTGGAGTTGCTTTATCTCACCAGCCCCTGCACTGCTTTTCTGCCTGTAGATCTTTATTTGATTCCAGACACCACTAGTGAAGGTTCCTGCTCACAATCCCATTGCCATATCAGTAGCTTCTCATTCAGCTTTCGGCGAATATTGATGGCTTGCGAGGAATGCTAGCAATTCCAGAGGGGGTTCAATTGCCGACCCAAATTACGATCATTCTTCAATGAATTGAATTTAGTGGATTTTATTACTGTTTAAGACTGGATGGATGCAGCTAATGCACCACTGTCTAACCCAACCTCAGTATATTCCTGTCCGTGCTGTTATTAAGCATGTATTTATTTTAAGATAATTGGGAAAAGGACCAGAGGGGAGATAACTGCCAATTTATTTTTTTAAAACTCTGTGATTTGTTCTGATCTGAAATAGACTGCCTGAAGGTGTGGTGGCAGCTGATTCAATTATAACTTTCAGAAGCAAATTAAATGTGTACTTGAAATGCAAACGTTTATGGGGCGAGGGGAAAAGAGAGAGGGGCTAATTGGATAACTTTTTACACAATCAAGCTCCTCAATTAAATCTGCCCTTACCCTCCTCCACTCCCAGACATAGATACCAGCTGCTCTCTGCTTTCATTTTTATTTGCTAATTAATATACTTATCCAGCTAGTTTATTTGCTTAACTACAACTGCATCGAGTTATCCTCATTTTCCTGGAATTTTACAAAACCAGTCATTTGAGCCTTTGACAAGATTCTCTTTTAATAATTCAGTGGGGTGTTGTCTATTTTCTACTTTATATTTCTCTTCAAGTCCTTAAGTGTGCACTGGCAGATTTTAAAATATTCGCATTTTCGTCATGAACTTGTTATCGTGGCATTCCTGGAGTGAATAAATGGATCCAGGCTCAACATCTCTTTATCTCTTTCCTTCAGGTAGCCTCACTTCAAAGGTCTAGTGAAACTGCCAAGAATCAGCTAAGCTTTTTCAGTTTTTTTTTCAAAACCAATCTCCGAGCCATCAAGAACAGGCGCTGAAATGAAATCTGTTCTCTTTAATGAAACTGTGAGATATTCAAAGCTCTGATGTTGTCCGTCAGCATGAGTTGCTACCTTCTCCCAAAGAGGGACCAAGATAAAGAACCCTAATCGGCTTACTTGACAAATTTTGTACTTTTTCCCCCCCTCTCTCCCTCCTTCTATCTTCTCTCTTTCTTTCTGTCTGCTCTTTCACTTGCTGAGAACACAAAATCTCCTGCTAACTCGGCAGGGAAATAAGAAGTGACAATACTCTGTGATATTACCCTTCGTTCCTCCTCTGCCAACTCATTTCAATTTCCAAATGGCGTGCTGGGATCATGCTGGAGAAATGAAAGCTGAACTCAGTGGCTTGAAATGATAGATTGTCTCTTAAAAAAGAGACATAATGCATTCCTTCAGAAGCAGGTTATCATAAGCCCATTTCTCAGACTCCATTTCCTACTGTGGATTCCATTCAAGTCATCATATTTCCGATAAGAGAGGAACTTTCGGAGTTTCACCAGATCATGACTCTTGTCAACAGCCTCTGAAAGGCTCTATTTAGCAGGTTACTCTATCCTCTCATAATTGAGGATATATTAACAACCTGCTTATGCCTTCAACATTTATAAATAATATTCATGCACCAAATCAGATCGAAGCCTCACAAACCAACTATCAACCTTGGGCATGCATTTATATTTAGTGTCTGTCTTGCTATTCAGTCCCACTCCGCTGGCAACTGCCAACTCATTCCAAGGCACTTCACTTGTTGCAGAGGTTGGGGAGAAGGGTGTGCATAACGTACCCGGTCTTTCCTGACCAAAAGCCCACGATGAACCAGAATACAGTGCCCGAATAGGCTCTTCCGGGTCTATGAACTGCACCGCCCAGCAATGCCCCGATTTAATCTGAGCCCAATCATGGCACAATTTACAATGACCAACTAGTATGTCTTTGGACTGTGGGAGGAAACCAGAGCACCCAGAGGAAACCCACGCAGTCACGGGGAGAATGTACTGTGACGTAACTGGCAACAATGAAAATCAATCGAGACAGGTTATATAAAAACAACCAAACATTTATTAAACACGGATAAACTTTTTAAAAAAATGAAAACCTTAACCGGAAGTTAACCGCTATGCAGCCGTTCAATCGGCACTGGTTCTTAAAGCGTTAAATGCAAAAACAGTTCTTAAAGCCGTAAAGTCAGATATAGTTCTTATAATGGTAAATTCGAAAGTCCAACAGATTTATACATTCAAATGGGAGAGACTTCTTTGGAGAAGGATTTCTTCATAGACGCGACTTTTCTGCTGGTTCTGTCCAAAGATTTCACAATGCAGGAAATAAACAGTTTAAAACAATTGACCTTAAATTCTAGAGAGCACCTTGCATGAACTCTTTTCTATTTTGGCAAGAGTTATCTTCGATGCAGGTTGCTACTCCTTCAACGAAGACTCAATAAGGTCAATCCTTTGTTAAACTGCCGAATGATACTGACTTCTCTCAATCCTTTGAGTCCTGTACTTCGATAAAGTCTTCACTCTCCCGTACTACTGCTGGAATAAGGTATATCAACACATCTAGCAAAAATTGCCAGTCCGGCACTATTGTACCTTGCAACAGAATGCAACACTCTGTTTTAAAAATGAAACTGCATCATGAAAACAAATACGCAACAGAAACGGAGACACAGACGCACGTTCTAGCTGGAAACTAAAAACTAAAAACTAACTGCATCATCTGAGGTCTTCCCTTATATACCCGTGGTGCACATGTCATCACGTGACCTCACATCGGCGGGAAAAGTACATCAGGTGACCTCCAAAAGGCCATTACATCATTCTCACAAAAAAAAACAGATCTCCTTGAGGTGTGTAATAGTACAAACACCTTACAGGCAGCGGTGGGAATTGAAGCACTAATACCATGCCGCCCCAGCAGATCTGCGGTCTGCTGAGGACCAGATCCACCGTGTTCAAGACTATCAGTTCAGAATCCTACAAGATGTCCAATTATAAGACCATAAAATATAGGAGCATTGTTAGGCCATTCAGCCCATTGAGCCTGCCCTGCTATTCCATCATGGCTGATTATTGTCCCTCTCAACCCCATTCTCCTGCCTCCTCCCTGTAACCTTTGTTGCCCCGATTAATCAAGAATCTATCAACCTCTGCTTTAAATATACTTAATGACTTGGCTTCCACAGCTGACTGTGGCAATGAATTCCACAGGCTCACTACCCTAAAGCAATTCCTCCTCATCTCTGTTCTCTATAGACGCCCATCTGTTCTGAGTCTGCGCCCTCTGTTCCTAGACACACCCATTAGAGGAAACATCCTTTCCATACCTATACTATCTAGGCCATTCAATGGTCAATAGGTTTCATTGTGACACCCCTCATTCTTCTAGACTCCAGTGAATACAGGACCAGAGTCATCAAATGCTCCTCATAGTTTAACATTTTCACTCCCAAAACCATTCTCAGGAACCTCCTCTGAGCCTTCTCCAATACCAGCACATCCTTTGTTAGATAAGAGGCCGTGAACTGCTTGTAATACTCCAAATGCAGTTTGACCAAAGCTTTATAAAGTCTCAGCATTACATCCTTTCTCTTATATTCTAGTCCTCTCGAAGTGAAAGCTAGCATTGCACTCGCCTTCCTCACCATCAACTCAACCTGCAAGTTAACCTTTAGGGAATCCTGCACAAGGACTCCCAAGTCCCTTTGCACCTCTGCTTTTTGAATTTTCTCCCCATTTCGAAAATAGTCTACGCCTTTACTTCTTCTATAAAAGTACATGACAACACATTTCCCTAAACCATATTCTTTGCCCATTCTCCCAATCTGTCTAAGTCCTTCTGCATCTTTAATACTACCTCCCCCTCCACCTATCTTTGTATTATCCACAAACTTGACCACAAAGCCATCAAATCTGTCATCCAGATCACTGATATATAACGTGAATAGAAACAGTCCTAATACTGACCCCTGCAAACACCACTAATCACCAGCAGATAACTAAAAATGACAAGGTGTCGCACATGACGCTGCTTAACAATATATTACAGGAAAGATTCTAGCTCGGATAGAAGATTGGATGATTGGCAGGAGGCAAAGACAGGGAACATCTGCCTGTCCTTCCTCACAGTCTCACCACACACTGCTTCGACTTGTATATCAACTGCCCCATCCTCAGCCCTATCACTGAGTTTCTCATCCCCTTAACAAATTAGTTTAACTCCACCCCCCCTCCCACCCAACAGCTCCAGCAAACCTACCCACAAGGGTATTGATCTCAGGTTCATGTATAACATGACCTTTTTGTACATGTCATACCTTCCCCAGAAAAGGTCCCAATGATCCAGAAATCTGCCACCCTGCCCCCTGCACCAATACCCCAGCAATGCAGTCAGCTGCCAAACCATCTTATTCTTATCCTTGCAAACACGAGGATTTCTGCAGATGCTGGAAATTCAAGCAATACACATCAAAGTTGCTGGTGAACGCAGCAGGCCAGGCAGCGTCTCTAGGAAAAGGTACAGTCAATGTTTCAGGCCGAGACCCTTCGTCAGGACTCTTACTTTAAATCTCTTACTAGCTCTTTCTTCAGTTAGTCCTGATGAAGGGTCTTGGCCTGAAACGTCTTCCTAGAGATGCTGCCTGGCCTGCTGCGTTCACCAGCAACTTTGATGTGTGTTGTTTATTCTTATCCTCATTGGTACTTGGCACAGGCAGCAATCCAGAGATTATACCCAGGACCTCCTGCTTTTCAGCTTTGTATCTGACTCCTTATACTCTTTCTTCAAGACCTCCTCCCTTTTCCTACCTATCTGAGACATCCCTGATCCTGGTGCCTGGGAGGCAAAATACCATCCATGTATCTTCTTCACATCCTCAGAATCTCCTGTCTACTCCTCTAACCCTATCCCTACTGCACTCCACTTTCCTCCCTTCCCTTCTGAGCCGTACCGCTAGACTATAAGAAAATCTGACTTGAGTGGTACCACAACAGCAGACTCTCACTCAATGTCAGCAAGACCAAGAAGATGATTATTGGCTTCAGGGGGAAGAAACTGGAGGTCCCTGAGCCAGTCCTCATCAGAGGATCAGAGGGGATGGTCAGCAACTTTAAAATAATCGTTTCAGAGGATCTATTCTGGGTCCAGCACGTACGAGCCATGACAAAGAAAGCACAGCAGCTCCTCTACTTTCTTAGAAGTTTGTGAAGAGTCAGCGTGTCATCTAAAACCCTGACAAACTTCCATAGGTCTGTGGTGGAGAGTATATTGACTGGTTGCATCATGGCCTAGTATGGATATGTCATTGCCCTTGTGTGAGAAAGCCTACAAAACATAGTGGCTATGTCCCTGTTCATCACGGGTAAAGCCATCCCCATCATTGAGCTCATTACACAGAGCGCCATCATGGGGAAGCAGCATCCATCATCAAGGATACCCACCATGCTCTCTTCTCACTGCTGCCATCAGGAAGAAGGCACAGAAGCCTCAGGACCCACACCACCCGGTTTATGAACAGTTACTACACCTCAACCAAAAGGCCCCCAAACCAGAGAGGACGGCTTCACTCAACTTCACTTGCCCCATCACTGAATTGTTCTCACTGAACTGGACTCACTTCCTTTATCTCATTATCGATGTTTATTGCTTATTTATCATTTTTTTCCTCTTCCTTTTGTATTTGCACAGGTGTTGTTTTGCTTTTGCACAATGGTTGTTATCTACCCTGTCTTTCATTGACTGTATTGTGTTTCTTATATTCACTGTGATTGCCCACAAGGATATGGCTCTCAGGGTTGTATATGGTGACATATATGTACTTTGATAATAAATTTACTTTGAATGATACCAGAGACCCAGTTGCTGTGGCCGCCCTCCCCCCCCCAAACAGTATTCAAAGCAGTTTATTATTGAGGGGAATGGTCTCAGAGGTACTCTGCAATGCTGTCTATTACCTTTCCCTCTCCTGACAGTCCCCCAAGTACCTGCCGCCTGTAACTTATGGGTGACTACCTTCCTGTGGCTCCTATCTATCACCTCCTCATCTTCCTGTATGAGCTGAAGGTCATCGAGATGCAGCTCCAGTTCCTTAATGTGGTCTCCAAGGAGATGCAGCTGGATGTACTTTGCGCAGATGTAGTTATCGGGGAGATGTGAAGTCTCTCAGGGTCTCCATAACTCAGACAAAGAACATACCCCAAACTCTGGACCCATTCTCAGCACACAAGCTATGTACCACTGAAGGCCATCATGAGAACAAAAGGGCAATTCCGTGTGAAGTTAGAGGCCTAATCAGATGCATGACAGCTGAAGACGTATGGTATGTTAGTCTTCATTAGTCAGAGGATCGAGTTCAAGGGCCGTGAGGCAGTGTTTCAGCTCGAGAAAATTGGTTAGACCACACTAATAACTGCACTATTTATTCTGGTCTGGTGTCTCCTTCTCGGAAGGATGTGGAAGCTTTAGAGAGGGTGCCGAGAACGTTTATCAGGATGCTGCCTGGATTAGGTAGCATGCTTTATAAAGAGCAGTTGAGTGAGCCAGGGCTTTTCTCTTTGGAGTGAAGGAGGATGAGAGGTGATAGAGCTGATAGAGGTGTACAGGATGATGAGTGGATAGCCAGAGTGGACTCCCAAGGCTGGAATGCGAGGGGTGTAACTTTAAGGTGGTGTTGGCACGTGGCCAAGTGGTTAGGGCGTCGGTCTAGTGATCTGAAGGTCGCTAGTTCGAGCCTCAGCTGAGGCAGCATGTTGTGACCTAGAGCAAGGCACTTAACCACACATTGCTCTGCAACGACACCGATGCCAAGCTGTATGGGTCCTAGTGCCCTTCCCTTGGACAACATCGGTGGCGTGGAGAGGGGAGACTTGCAGCATGGGCAACTGTCAGTATTCCATACAACCTTGCCCAGGCCTGCGCCCTGGAAAATCCTTCCAAGGCACAAATCCATAGTCTCACGAGACTAACGGATGCCTATAAAAACTTTAAGGTGTTCAGCAGGAAGTATAGAAGGATGTCGAGTTAAGTTTTTAACACAGCGAGTGGTGGGTGCCAGGGGTGAAAGTAGAGGCAGATACATTAGGGGCATTTAAGAAACTCTTAGGTTGGCAAAGCGTTGGCACAGCATTCTGGGAAGGACGTACTGTGCTGTAGTGTTCTCACCTGTCCATCACCATCCTCTGGATTCCCTCCTCCTTCCCTTTCTCCCATGGTCCACACTCCTCTCCTATCAGATTCGCCCTGTACCTTTTCTGTCTACCACCTCCTAGCTTCTCACTTCATCCCCACCCCCCAGCTACCTACCTTCCCCCTCACCTGCCAGATTGGTCTCCTCCGCTCCCCCCACCTTCCGACTTGGATTACTTCTCCCTTCCGTTCCTGTCCTGATGAGGGGCCTTGGCCAGAAACATCAACTGTTTACTCCTCTTCATAGATGCTGCCTGACCTGCTGAGCTCCTCCAGCATTTTGTGTGTGTTACTCTGGGTGCCCAGCCACCTGCAGGATCTCTTGTGGTCTGATTTCTTCCCACGTCCCAACAACGAGTGCAGCTGGTGGGCTGATTGATAATTGTAACTTATCCCTAGCATGTGGGTAAATGGGTCTGATCTGGGTTGCAGGTCACTACATAAACATAAGGTGCAGTCTGTACTGGGGCAAGCAGCTGTGGGTTACCTGCATATCGCAATTGCATTGCGTACTTTCTAAATCTGAACATGGAGAAGACCAAAGAAATCATTGTGGACTTCAGGAAAGTACAGATGAACCATCCTCGTCTGCAGATACATGTCTCCTCTGTAGGAGACACCAAGCTCCTGGGAGTTCGCACCATGGATAACCTTACCTGGTCCCTTAATACAGTATCACCTCCATGAACAGGAAGACACAGCAGTGTCTCCACTTCCAAAGGAGCTTGAGGTAAGCAAGTCTCAACCCCAATCTTCACTGCATTTTATAGAGCACCACTGAGAGCATTCTGACAAGTTGCATCTCCATCTGGTGTTTTGAGCAGTCAAGCATTGGACCGGAAGTCCCTACAAAGGACTGTGAGAATGGCAGAGAGGATCATAGGGGGTCTCCCTACCATCCATTGGGGACGTTTACCAGGAGCGCTGCATATGCAGGGCTCTTAGGATTATTAAGGATCCCACCCACCCATCCAGCATCCTCTTTGACTTTCTATCATCTGGCAGGAGACGACGATGCATAAAAACAAGAATGGTCAGCATGAGAAACAATTTCCTCCTCCAGGCTTCTGAACTCTCCGCCACATTGCATTTGAAGTGTCACCGGTTAGTTTATGCACTTTAGTTTGTTCATTTATGTGTAATCGATCTGCAGATTTCATCCTTACTGTCCTCAGTTATTGTGTGTTATATGTGTGTGTAGCCTGGGGAAAAGTACACGCTCAGGACAACAAAGACTTTTTCCGGTTTTAATTTCTTTATCGGTTTTCGATGTTTAAGCGCTAGTAGAGGGTTGCGAAACAAAACAAACGAATTTACAACCAGTTCTTGCCGTTACAATCTCAGTTTAACTTTCGATCCACACCCTTGTGTATGGACAGGATTGCGAATGCAGTATAAAAAATACCAGAACTAATACGGTAGTGGCAATCCTACTTGGATGGTGAGGAACTTGGTATAAGCCATGCTACCCAATGCTGATTTCTTCACGTGGAAATCGTTCCTCACCATGCCCAGCCTTGGGGGGAACCCAATTCCAAGGCCTTACCACGTCTTCAGCAGAAAGCAAAATGGTCTCCCCACTATCCCGCGTGTGCGCAATGACATTACTGTCTCCCTTAAAGGCACAGGCAACTATTCTAGCATTACCTGGATGGATGCCTAAGTACACTTTTAACGATACTGAATAATTTCCGATAGTCACCGGTTACGTGTGTGCTATGTGTACTATTGTGCTTTACTCCCTGGTTCAGAGAAACATCGTCTCGTTCGACATTATATGGTTAAATGGTATATAGTTAAATGGTAATAAACTTGACTTGATTCTCTACCCCCCCCACCCCCCCCCCACCCCTCAGGTTATGGTCTGGTTTGGACAATATATGACTACAGTCCAGTGGAAATGACATTTGCAAACATGGATCTCCCCTGCATCCTTTCTCCAAGAGATAATCAATTCTAGCCTTGTCACATTCTAAGGAAAGATCAGGACATTGCCTGGGATAGTGAGTGGGATGAATGTATGTTCACTGTCAGAATACAGTATGTCAGCTGTTATCTAGGTAAGTATGAGCTGTGAACTTAAGTTCCATTAATACATAGCGTGAGATCCTAACTGCACTATTTTAACAGAAATAGGGCATTCATTAAAGCATTTCTGCTAACTTCCCAGACGGGAGCCTACTAAAGATCATTTAAAAAGGTGTACATGTCTGATAGCAGACATTTTATCTAATATTCTTCCAATTATGAATCTAGTGCCTGTGCTAAGACAGTCAGTGGCAGCCACCGTGTTAAAGGAGATTATCATACACTCAGTGGCCATTTTATTAGGCACACCTGTGCACCTGCTCGTTAATGCAAATATCTAATCAGCCAATTGTGTGGCAGCAACTCAATGCGTTCAAGAGGTTCAGTTGTTGTTCAGACCAAACTTTAGAATGGGGAAGAAATGTGATCTAAGCGACTTTGACCATGGAATGATGCTTGGTGCCAGATGGGGTGGTTTGAGTATCTTAGAAACTGCTGATTGCCTGGGATTTTCATGCACAACAGTCACTAGAGTTTACAGAGGAAGGTCAGAGGAGAATGGCCAGGATGGTGCAAGGTGATAGAAACTAAAATAACCCTGTGTTTCTACAGTGGTGTCCAGAAGAGGATGTCTGAATGCATGACACATCAAATCTTGAAGCCTTCCTGTCCACTGAGCCCACACTGGCCACGAACCATCCATTTGCACTCTCAACCTATCTTATGTTTGGGGTGGCACAGTAGCATAGTGGTTAGCTCAATCGCTTCACAGCGCCCGTGATCACCGCTGTGGGTTTGACACTCGCCACTGTCCGTAAGGAGTTTGCACATTTCCCCCGTGACCGCGTGGGTTTCCTCTGTGTGCTCTGCTTTCCTCCCACGTTCCAAAGAGATAGGGTTAGGGTTAGTGAGCTGTGGACATAATGTGTCGGCATCGGAAGTGCGACAACACTTGCCGGCTGCCCCCAGTGTGTTGGTCAGTGACGTAAAACAACACATTCCAGTGCATGCTTCAATGTTCCAGTGTGCAAGTGACAAATAGAGCAGGCGTGGAGAGGGTGCTTCTGATGGTGGGGGGTCAAAGACCAGAGGACACAGCCTCAGAATAGAGAGATGTCCATTTAGAGTAGAGACGAGGAGCAATTTCTTCAGCGAGATAATGGCGAATCTGTGGAATTTGTTGCCACAGGCGGCTGTGAAGACCAAGTCTTTATGTATATTTAAGGCAGAGGTTGATAGGTTCTTAATTAGTCGGGGCATGGAGGGATACGGGGAGAAGGCAGGAGATTGGGACAGAGAGGAAAAATGGATCAGCCATGATGAAATGACAGAGCAGACTCAATGGGCCAAATGGCCCAAATCTGCTCCTATATCTTATGGTCTAAGATAACCTTACTTTATTCTCTTCATTTTCTATCCACTTATTGACATACTTAGGGCCAATTTAAGTGGCCAATTAATATATCCACCTTCATGTCTATAGGATGTGGCAGCAAACAAGAAAATCGGAATCAGGTTTATTATCACTGAATTATAATGACATAAAATCTGTAGTTTTGGAGCCGCAGTACAGTGCAAAGGCATAAGCTACAATAAATTACAAAATAGAGCAAGAAAGAAAGAATAGTGAGATATAATAGTGACACCCATCGCTTTATTGTCTATTCAGAAGTCTGATGATAGAGGGGAAGGAGTTGTTCCTAAATCATTGAGTGCAGAACCTGAGGCTCCTGTACCTCCTCCCTGATATTAGTAATGAGGAGAGGGTATGGCTCAGATGGTGTGGGCCCTCAATGATTGATGCTGCCTTCTTGAAGATGTCCTCAGTGGTGGGTTGGGTTGTGCCTGTGATGGACCTGACAGACACGAGGAATTCTGCAGATGCTGGAAATTCAAGCAACACACGTCAAAGTTGCTGGTGAATGCAGCAGGCCAGGCAGCATCTCTAGGAAGAGGTACAGTCGACGTTTCGGGCCAAGACCCTTCGTCAGGACTAACTGAAAGAAGAGCTAGTAAGAGATTTGAAAGTGGAAGGGGGAGGGGGAGATCCGAAATGAAAGGAGAAGACAGGAGGGGGAGGGAGCACCGGACACAGTATATCACCCCAGCTGACGCACAGGTGAAGTGTCGCCTCACCTGGAAGGACTGTCTGGGGCCCTGAATGGTGGTAAGGGAGGAAGTGTAAGGGCATGTGTAGCACTTGTTCCGCTTACAAGGATAAGTGCTGGGAGGGAGATCGAGGAATAGGGTTCCCCTTGTCCTCACCTACCACCCCACCAGCCTCCGGGTCCAACATATTCTCCGTAACTTTCCCAACCTCCAACGGGATCCCACCACTAAGCACATCTTTCCCTCCCCCCCACCCACCCCCCGCTTTCCACAGGGATCGCTCCCTACGCGACTCTCTTGTCCATTCGTTCCCCCCCCATTCCTTCCCACCGATCTCCCTCCTGGCACTTATCCTTGTAAGCAGAACAAGTGCTACACATGCCCTTACACTTCCTCCCTTACCACCATTCAGGGCCCCAGACAGTCCTTCCAGGTGAGGCATCACTTCACCTGTGAGTCGGCTGGGGTGATATACTGCGTCCGGTGCTCCCGATGTGGCCTTCTATATATTGGCGAGACCTGACGCAGGTTGGGAGACCATTTCGCTTAACACCTACGCTCTGTCCGTCAGAAAAAGCAGGATCTCCCAGTGGCCACACATTTTAATTCCACATCCCATTCCCATTCTGATATGTCTAACCACGGCCTCCTCTACTGTCAAGATGAAGCCACACTCAGGCTGGAGGAACAACACCTTATATTCCGTCTGGGTAGCCTCCAACTTGATGGCATGAACATTGACTTCTCAAACTTCCGTTAATACCCCACCTCCCCTTTGTACCCCATCTGTTATTTATTTATTTATCTATCTATCTAGCTATTTATTTATTTATTTATCTATTTATTTATTCATTCTCTCTCTCTCTCTCTCTCTCTCTCTCCTTTTTCTCCCTCTGTCCCTCTCACTATTCTCCTTGTCCATTCTCTGGGTTTCCCCCCTCCCCCTTTCTTTCTCCCTAGGCCTCCGGTCGCATGATCCTCTCCCTTCTCCAGCCTCTTATCCCTTTTGCCAATCAACTGTCCAGCTCTTGGCTCCATCCCTCCCCCTCCTGTTTTCTCCTATTATTTTGGACCTCCCCCTCCCCCTCCCACTTTCAAATCTCTTACTATCTCTTCCTTCAGTTAGTCCTGACGAAGGGTCTCGGCCTGAAACGTCGTCTGTATCTCTTCCTATAGATGCTGCCTGACCTGCTGCGTTCACCAGCAATTTTAATGTGTGTTGCTTGAAATTTCCAGCATCTGCAGATTTCCTCCTGTTTGCATAAGGAAATGTTGTGGCCATCAGACTAGAGATAATGAAATTCCTGTGATAAATTAACCTATAGAATAACCAGATTCAAGTGATGTGACACCAGCTACCGAAAACTAAGAAGCTTCTAGAAAATACAAAGGCTACTGTACCATAACTGCTGAAACATTCATTGACAATAACAAGTACTGTGTACTTAGGCACATTTATATAGCTAGGGTGCCTATGATGTTTGCACAGTACTGTATTTGTCAAAGTGGAGCGGAGATCGAGTTTGTAAATCTGGTGGGACAAAGGGATTGGCAAGGGTGGAGCTCCGCAGGACAGGTGGCAGAGGAGGAGTGTGGAGGTGTAGTGGGTGCAGACACACACAGCCCTGAGACACAAGGCAAAATAATTTAATTCCAAGCAATTGGTTTATTGCTCATTGCAGAATGTCTCTCTGGTGTTTTCCACTCCCTTCCCCTTTTCGAAACCATGATTCCACTGTCCCTGCCCCCTTCCCACTCTCAGTCCAGAATAGAGACCCAGATCAGATTCAGGTTTATCATCACTCACATATGTCATGTTTTTTCTCAGCAGCAGTACAGTGCAATACATAAAATTATTACAATATTGTGCAAAAGTCTTGGTCACCAGAGCCTAAAATATTTGCACAGTACTGTGTATTCTTACATGTATACACACACTCACACACAAACAAGCATAGGAAAGTTATACTACAAGAAAAATAGCGATTCTATACCTTAACCAAGGATCAGGGAAACAACTTAATTTGCCAAATACATTTACATGTATCAGGAATTTGCTGTGGTGTGTTGGTGCAACATGCAACTAAAAATATCATTCAACAATTATAAAGAATAAAGAAAAATATGTAAAATAAAGTTAGAGGTTAAAGTATGAATCTGGAACAAAATGTGCATACATACATATTTTATAGCCTGGGAAAAATGCACACTCAGGATGACAAATACCTTTTTGGGTCTTTAATCCCTTTATCTGTTTTAGATGTTTTAATGCAGAAAGATGGTATCAAAATAAAAGCAACAAAATTAATTTTAAAAAACACAATTCCTGCTGTTACAATCTCAGTTTAATTTCGGTCCACACACTTGTGTATCAACTAGTTAGATTAGATTAGATTATGAGGACACGCAGTCCTCTTTTATTGTCATTTAGTAATGCATGCATTAAGAAATGATACAATATTCCTCCGGTGTGATATCACAGAAACACAGGACAGACCAAGACTGAAAAACTAACAAAACCACATAATTATAACATATAGTTACAACAGTGCAAAGCAATACCGTAATTTGATAAAGAACAGAGCATGGGCACAGTAAAAAAACAGTCTCAAAGTCTCCGAAAGTCCCATCATCTCACGCAGACAGTAGAAGGAAGAAAAAAACTCTCCCTGCCATGAACCTCCAGCGCCGCAAACTTGCCGATGCAGCACCCTGGAAGCACCCGACCACAGCCACTCTTGAGTCCGTCCGAAAATTTCGAGCCTCCGACACCAAGTACCGAGCACCATCTCTGCCGAGTGCTTCGACCCCGGCCTTGGAAACAGGCGATATGCAAAGCTGAGGATCTGGGGCCTTCCCCTCCGGAGATTCTCGATCGCACAGTAGCAGCGGCAGCAAACCGGGCATTTCAGAAGTTTCTCCAGATATTCCTCCGTGCTTCTCACAGCTGTCTCCATCAAATCAGGATTGTGCACGGTACCTACTTAACAATTACGATATCGTTTCGGAGCGGCCACGCGCGCTGCATCACGCTGCCATCTTCTCCTCCAGGAGAGCTAGTTACATATGCAGTATGAAAATTTTGAAAACAAAATATACAAAACCAATACACCATTGGCAATTTTTGGCACGCACGTGCTTAACTTCCAACCACATACAGGTTAGACCCCGAAATGAATTCTCCTCGCTCACGCTGCTCGGCCGATAAGGAACTTCGCACAACCACGCTATACAGTGCCGACTCCATACTCGGGAAAATATTTCCTCACTCACGGCCATACTCGACAGTCTTTCTAGAACATTGTTACTCTTTTATCTACTCCACACGTGCATTATGACATCACCGTTTTCTCTTAAAGGCAGAGGCAGCTATTTTAGCATTAACAGCGTGAATACATAAGTGCATTTTAACAATAAAAAATAATATTCAACAGTCCCCTAGTTACACATAAATACTAGCATGTGTTTATAATGTAAGCAGCTAGACACTAGACACTAGGATACTACAGCACAGTACAGGCCCTTCAGCCCTCGATGTTGTGCCGACCCATATATTCCTTAAAAAAAAAGTACTAAACCCACACTACCCCGTAACCCTCTATTTTTCTTTCATCCACGTGCCTGTCCAAGAGGCTCTTAAATACCACTAATGTTTTAGCCTCCACCACCACCCCTGGCAAGTCATTCCAGGCACCCACAACCCTCTGTGTAAAAAACTTACCCCTGATGTCTCCCCTAAACTTCCCTCCCTTAACTTTGTACCTATGCCCTCTGGTGTTTGCTATTCGTGCCTTGAGAAACAGGTACTAGCTATCCACCCTCTCTATGCCTCTCATAATCTTGTAGACCTCTATCAAGTCCCCTCTCATTCTTCTACACTCCAAAGAGATAAGTCCCAGCTCTGCTAACCTTGCCTCATTAGACTTGTTTTCCAATCCAGGCAACAACCTGGTAAATCTCCTCTGCACCCTCTCCATAGCTTCCACGTCCTTCCTATAATGATGTGACCAGAACTGAACACAATACTCTAAGTGTGGTCTCACCAGAGACTTGTAGAGTTGCAACATGACCTCTCTACTTTTGAACTCAATCCCCCTATTAATGAAGCCTAGCATCCCATAGGCCTTCTTAACTATCCTAACAACCTGTGCAGCGACCTTGAGGGATGTATGGATTTGAACCCCAAGGTCCCTCTGTTCATCCACACTCTTAAGTGACCGACCATTAACCCTGTACTCAGCCTTCCGGTTTGTCCTTCCAAAATGCATCACCTTACACTTATCCGGATTGAACTCCATCTGCCACTTTTCTGCCCAACTCTGCATCCTGTCTATATCCTCTTGTAACCTTCAACAACCTACAGCTCTATCCACAACTCCTCCAATCTTCGTGTCATCCGCAAACTTACTCACCCATCCTTCTGCCTCTTCATCCAGGTCATTTATAAAAATCACAAAGAGCAGGGGTACCAGGACAGATCCTTGCGGCACTCCAATAGTCACCAACCTCCAGGCAGAATACTTTCCTTCCACTACTTCCCTCTGCTTTCTTCCTGTAAGCCAATTTTTTATCCAAACAGCCAAGGTTCCACTGATCCCATGCCTCATGACTTTCTGGATGAGTCTCTCGTGGGGGACCTTGTCAAATGCCTTGCTAAAATCTATGTAGACCACATCTACCGCCTACCCTCATCAATTTCTTTTGTTACCTCTTCAAAAAACTCAATTAGGCTCGTGAGGCATGACCTTCCCTTCACAAAACCATGTTGACTATCCTTGAGTAGACGGTACTTCTCCAAGTGCTTGTAGATCCTATCCTTAAGAATCCTTTCCAATAGCTTGCAGACCACCAATGTAAGACTCACCAGTCTATAGTTCCCAGGATTCTCCCCATTACCTTTCTTAAACAAGGGAACTACATTTGCCATTCTCCAATCCTCCGGCACCTCCCCTGCAGCCAAAGAGGATTCAAAGATCATAGCTACTGCTCCAGCGATCTCTTCTCTCACTTCCCACAGCAACCTGGGGTATATCATGTCTGGCTCTGGGGACTTATCAACCTTGATGTTTTTAAGAAGATCCAACACTTCTTCTTCCTTAATCTCCACAATGTCCAGCACACAGGCCTGTTCTATTTCAACCTCACCCTGATAAAGGTCCTTTTCACTTGTGAATACTGAAGCAAAGTATTCATTTAGGACCTCCCCAACCTCCTCTGCCTCCAGGCACATGTTGCCTTCTTTATCCTTTAGCGGCCCCGCCTTCATTCTTGTCATCCTTCTGTTCTTCACATATGCATAGAACGCCTTGGGGTTCTCCTTAATACTACAAGCCAAGGCCTTCTTATGCCCCCCTTTGAGCTCTCCTAAGTCCTTCCTTAAACCCCTTCCTGGCTACCCTATATTTCTCATGAGCCCCTCCTGCTTCCTGCTTCTTATATCTAACATATGCTTCCTTCTTCCTCTTGGCAGTTGCCTCACGTGTTTCGTCAGCCACGGTTCCCTTTTCCTACCATTTTTCCCTTGTCTCAGTGGGACAAACCTATCCTGACCCCAGCACAAGTGATCCCTGAACTTCCTCCACACTACTTCTGTGCTTTCACCCTTGAACACCTGTTTCCAATTTACTCTCGCTAGTTCCTGCCTCATCCCTTCATAGTTAGCCCTTCCCCAGTTAAGCACTTTCCCATTTTGTCTGTTTTTATCCTTTTCCATAGCTATGCTGAAGCTAAGAAAGTTGTGGTCACTCTCACCAAAATGCTCCCCCACCAAGAGGTCTGCCATCTGACCAGGTTCATTACCCAGAACTAGATCCAGTATGGCCTCTCCTCCTGTCGGCCGGTCCACATACTGTGTCAGGAATCCTTCTTGAACACACCTGACAAATTCAGCCCTATCTATCCCCCTTGCAGTCAGGAGGTGCCAGTCAATATGAGGGAAGTTGAAATCACCCATAACTACAACCCTGTATTTCCTGCACCATTCTAAAATCTGCCTGCTTATCTGCTCCTCAGTGTCCCGAGGGCTATTTGGGGGCCTATAGACTACTCCCAGCACAGTGATTGATCCCTTCCTATTTCTGACTTCCACCCATACAGACTCAGTGGACACTCCCTCCGCAACATCCTCCCTTTCTATAGCCGTGATACTATTCCTGACCAGTAATGCTACTCCCCCCACTTTTCTACCTCCCATCCTATCCCTTTTAAAACAGCATTATAAAAAGTGGTTTAATGTGTTTACAGTGCAGTGGGGCAACTGGAGTTATAGATAGAGTGGGGCGGAGTTGGCTAACTAGAATGGTTGATCAGATTAACTACAAAATCTTAGAAGTTTGTTCCAACAGGCAGTTATTCTGATCAACCGTTCTAGATAGCCAACCCCACCCTCCTCTATCTGTTACCTCACTCACTGCACTGTGAACACTTTTAACCCTTTATATGATAAATTGTCGTATGTTCTACAAATGGTACTCTGTGAAGTTTACTTGTCTCCGCGCCGAACTCCAACTCGTTCCTCTGTGAGGTTCGTTCATCTCTGCACCAGACTGTGTCCGCAGCTCGCAACTATCACAGTATGAACTCAGTTTTGTGAACTTCAGTTCTGAGTGCTATTTGCTTACTTTTATTGTTCGCACATTTTTTTTCTCTGCAAGTTGGGTGTCTCGTGGTCTTTTGTTTTAATGGGTGCTATTGAGTTTCTTTGTTTTATAGTTGTCTGTAAGGAGACAAATCTCAAGGTCGTATAGAGCATACATACTTCGATAATAAATGTACTTTGACTTTGGTGGAAGGGGAATGGTGGGCTATGGCCCAGGTGCATGTCGATGGGATGAGGGAGAATAATAGAATGGTTCGTCCCAGATGGGCTGAAGGGCCTGTGACTGTTCTGTGCTTCGTGACTCCAGGAGAACCTGTGTACTCCTCTCAGACAGCAGGATCGACCTCAAGTGATTGGAGCAATATCGTCACCACCAGCACGTCAACATCAAGGTGAAAACCTTTAAAACAAATGGTTCAAGTGGGTTAATGAGAAATGGGCAGAAATACTCAACTGGTCAGCTTCAATTGTAAGAAAAGTGGAGTTCACTTTTCAGGTTGAAGATCAGAACTGATGAAAATCCATTAACTCAAAATATTAAACCTAAATCTCTCTCCATGGTTGCTGCCTGACCTGCTGTGTATCTCCAGCATTCTAGTTGAATTGAATTAAATTAGACCATAGAACATAGAACATTACAGCACAGTACAGGTCCTTTGGCCCACAATGTTGTGCCGAACTATTAACCTACTCCAAGATCAATCTAACCCTTACCTGACCACACCTGGAGTACTGTGTGCAGTTTTGGTCTCCAAATTTGAGGAAGGACATTCTTGCTATTGAGGGAGTGCAACGTAGGTTCACAAGGTTAATTCCCGTGATGGCGGGACTGCCATATGTCGAAAGATTGGAGCTACTGGGCTTGTATACTCTGGAATTTAGAAGGCTGAAAGGGGAGCTTATTGAAACATATAAGATTATTAAGGGATTGGACACGCTGCAGGCAGGAAGCATGTTCCTGCTGATGGGTGAGTCCAGAACCAGAGGCCACAGTTTAAGAATTAGGGGTAGGCCATTTAGAACGGAGTTGAGGAAAAACTTTTTCACCCAGAGAGTGGTGGATATATGGAATGCTCTGCCCCAGAAGGCTGTGGAGGCCAAGTCTCTGGATGCTTTCAAGAAAGAGATGGATAGAGCTCTTAAAGATAGCGGAATCAAAGGTTATGGGGATAAGGCAGGAACTGGACACTGATTGTGGATGATCAGCCATGATCACAGTGAATGGTGGTGCTGGCTCAAAGGGCCGAATGGCCTACTCCTGCACCTATTGTCTATTGTCTATTGTCTATTGACCTTCTTAGTCTGGCTTCTTCCCCCTTCATTTCCAGCCATCGTCCTGAATTGTTAACTCTTTATTTACCTCCATAGATGCTGCCTGACCTACTGAGTTCTTCCAGCATTTTATGTTTGTTGGTTTGGATTTCCAACATCTGCAGAATCTCTTGTGTTTATAGGTTAAGTATAGTCACCAAACAGATTATCCGCCCATAATCATTATTCATGAGATCTTACCGTGTGTAATTCAGGTCTCTTAGATCTTAACCCACACTTCGGAAATACGTAACTGCCTCTAAAGTTCTCCAGGGCATCCTGATAGGTGTCGAATGAATGCAAATTCGTTCTCACATCACTGTTGATTTCTCTCCATTGGTGTGTCCTTTAGCATTGAGTTCCTCCAGAACTTTGCGCACAGAATCAGTTAGGTTAATTGGGAAAGGAGTTTCTAGTAGGTTTAGTTGAGATTTAGCATCTGCAAGATATTTTTGAACATAGAGAGAACAGCACAGGAACAGACCATTCAGCACACAATGTTGTGCAGAACCATCTAAAAAGCAAATTTAGAAAATCACCCAAACGCTAATCCCTCCTACCTACACAGTGTCTTATTGTTCCTTTCTCCTTACGTCCATCTGCCTATCCAAATGTCACTTAAAAGTCTCTAATGTATTTGCCTCTACCACCATACCAGGCAGCGCATTCCAGGCATCCATGACCCTCTGAGTAAAATATGTACTCCTTACATCTCCTTTGAACCTACCCCCTCTCACCTTCAGTGCATGCCCTCGGGTATTAGACATTTCAACCCCGGGAAACAGATACTCTCTGCCCACTCTATCTATGCCTCTCATAATCTTATAAACGTCCATCAGATCTTCCCCCAGCCTCCACCGCTCCAGAGAAAACAACCCAAGTTTGGACAGCCTCTCGTGATAGCACATGCCCTGTAAACCAGACAGCATCCTGATAAACCTCTTCTGCATCCTTTCTAAAGCCTCAGCATCCTTCCTTTTGTGTGACAATCAGAACTGTACGCAATACTCCAGATTTTCTCATTGTGTTTATTAGTTAATAGGAAGACTATCTATAATTTTTTATGAAAGTTGTTCTCTCCCCTTTATGGACCCTGTCATTATATATGTGTATAATCACAGACTTTGTAACAAAGGACAATTGTTAAACCAATGAACTAGTTAAGGTACAAAGTTCAAACGTTGAATCTTTAACCCAGGGCAGGACGGATTTGAGAAAGGTTACAGTTTCCCCCGGTTGATTGATGTTACGGGATTGAATTTCAGCTGAAATTGTTACAAGGTCCCTGATTATGTCTCAGCTTTTATATCTGAGCAATATTCCAGCGACAACGAGCACTGCTGTGATAAATGGTTCCAAACCAGTTCGGGCACTTAATTACAAGCTGTGACTTTAATTCCTGCAACCATTTAATAGTCATAATGATGTCTGCCAGTGAAACATGCTGATACTGTCTCAGGTAGGGGCGCTACAAATTAGTTTAAGGGAGGGAGGAAAGAGGTAATTTAGACGATTTCTGGTTGTAGATGCCTTTGTATACAGATTTTCTTTGACTGCCATCACCTGCAGCTAAATGTGCTTTGGTGACCGAGGGAGATGACCATTTGATTCAAGGTTCAAGATTCAAGCTTGTTTAATGTCATTTCCAGTACACAGTGAAGGGAGAACAAATAATTGTTACTCCGGATCTGATGCAGCACAAAAAATACACAATAAGGTAAAGAACACAATAATAAAAAATACAATAAATATAATATAGCTTATATACATAGATTGAGTGTATGTCCATAAGAGCATAAGATATAGGAGCAGAATTAGGCCATTCAGCTAATCGAGTCTGCTCTGCCATTCCATCATGACTGATCCCGGATCCCACTCAACCCCGTACACCTGCCTTCTCACCATATCCTTTGATCCCCTGACCGATCAGAAAACTATCAACTTCCGCCTTAAATATACCCACGGACTTGGCCTCCACCGCAGTCTGTGGCAGAGCATTCCACAAATTCACCACTCTCTGGCTAAAAAAACATTCCTTCTTACTTCTGTCCTAAAAGGTCGCCCCTCAATTTTGAGGCTGTGCCCTCCGGTTCTGGATACCCCCATCATAAGAAACATCCACTCCACATCCACCGTATCTAGTCCTTTCAACATTCGGTAGGTTTCAATGAGATCCGTCCCCACATTCTTCTAAATTCCAGAGACTACAGGCTCAAAGCTGCCAAACGCTCCTCATATGTTAACCCCTTCATTCCCAGAATCATCCCCGTGAACCTCCTCTGGACTCTCTCCAATGACAACACATCCTTTCTGAGATATGGGGCCGAAAACTGTTGACAATACTCTAAGTGCAGCCTGACTAATGCCTTTCAAAGCCTCAGCATGATCTCATTGCTTTTATATTCTATTCCCCTCGAAATAAGTGCCAACATTGCATTTGCCTTCCTAACCACAGCCTCAACCTGTGAATTAACCTTCTGGGAGTCTTGCACGGGGACTCCTAAGTCCCTCGGTACCTCTGATGTTTGAACCTTCTCTCCATTTAGATAATAGTCTGCACTATTGTTCTTTTTAACAAAATGCATTATCATACATTTCCCAACACTGTATTCCATCTGTCACTTTTTACCCATTCTTCCAATTTGTCAAAGTCCTACTGCAATTGCATTGCTTCCTCAGCACTACCTACCCCTCCACCTACCTTCATATCGTCTGCAAACGTTGCTACAAAGCCATCAATTCTATTATCCAGATCATTGACAAGCAATATCAAAAATAGCGGTCCCAATACTGACCCCTGAGGAACACCACTAGTCACTGATAGCCAACCAGAGAAGTCCCTATTTATTCCCACTCACTGCCTTCTGCCTGTCAGCCATTCCTCTATCCATGCCAGTACCTTTCCTATAACACCATAGGATTTTATCTTGAAAAGCAGCCTCATGTGTGGCACCTTATCAAATGCCTTCTGAAAATCCAAGTCAATGACTGTCCTTTGTCCACCCTGCTTGTTACTTCCTCGAAGAATTCTAACAGCTATGTCTCTTTACAGTAACCATGCTGACTCTGACTTATTTTATCATTAATCTTCAAGGACCCTGAAACCTCATCCTTAATAATAACTCCAACACTTTCCCATCCACTGAGGTTAGACCACGCCAGAATCAAGTGATTCTTGAAAAATCATGACCATTATCTCTTCAGCAACCTCTCTCAGGACTCTGGAATGTAGTCCATTTGGTCCAGATGACTTATCCACCTTAAGACTTTTGAGTTTGCCTTGCCCTTTTTTCTTCGTAATAGCAATGGCACTCACTCCTGCTCCCTGACACTCACGGACCTCTGGCACACTGCTAGTGTCTTACACAGTGAAGACAAATGCAAAGTATCCATTAAGTTCATCTGCTAATTCTTTGTCCCACCAGCATCACTTCCCAATGGTCCAATATCAACTCTCATCTCCCTTTTACTCTTTATATAACTGAAAAAACTTTTAGTATCCTGCTTTATGTTATTGGCTAGTCAGCCCTCATATTTCATCTTTTCTATTCTTATCGCTTTTTTAGTTGCCTTTTATTGGATTTTAAAAGCTTCCCTATCATCCAACTTTCCACTCATTTTTGCTACCTTATATGCCCTATCCTTGGATTTTATGCAGTCCTTAAACTTCCCGTTTCAGCCACGGTTGCCTACCCCTGCTATTTGTGAACTTCTTCCTCTGTGGGACATATCTATCCTGCGCCTTGTGAACGATTCCCAGAAATTTCAGCCACCTCTGCTCTGCCATTATCTCCGCAGTATCCTCCTCCAATCCACCTGGGCAAGCTCCTCTTTCATGCTTCAGTAATTTCCTTTATTCCACTGTGATACTGATATATGTGACTTATGCCTCTCCCTCTCAAATTGGAGTATGAATTCAATCATATTATAATCACTGTCTCTTGTGGTTCCTTTGCATTAATCTCTCTAATAGGATCTGGGTTATTACATAACACCCAATCTAAGACAGCCTTTCCCTGAGTAGGCTCAAGCACAAGCTGCTCGAAAAAGCCATCTCGTAGGAATTCAACGAACTCCCCCTCTTGCAATCCGACACCAAGCTGATTTTCCCAATCCCCTTGCATATTGAAGTCCCCATTACCATTGTGTCAGAACCCTTATTACCACACAAAGTGCTGGAGGAACTCCACAGGCCTGCCAGCATCAATGGAAAAGAGTAAACAGTTGACGTTTTCGGCCAAGATCCTTCAACAGTTTGTGATTGGATTACCCTCATTACATGCCTTTTCCAGCTCCCCTTGCAATCTCAACCCCACATCTTGGCTACTATTTGGAGGCCTATATATGATTCACATAATGTTTTTTTAACCCTTATGTCCATATAGTATAGTATAGTATTACTTACTTCCTTAAGTCCATCACCCCTACTCAGGTGTAACCCATCTTCTTGGTGTTTCCTTCCTCTCCCAGGGATGTGGTCTTCCAAGCTTCCATTGGCATTTCTGTAGCACTGGGTTTTTATGGGATGGGGTTGCTAGCCTCACGCCAAACCCTCTTCCTTTCGCATCCAAGCTTGGGACCATTCATGGCGAAGTTATAGTATAGTATGGTATGTGCATAAAGTATTGATTGTATGTCCATATGTTTATAAAGTGATACTAGCCTACGTAAGGTGACTGACAGGACATGACAAAGTAGTGGTGGTGTGAGGTGTTGTGCAGTGGGTTAGTGAGTGGATATGGAATAAAATGTGCATAAATACCAGCATGAATAACAGTGTTATTCAATGGATCCATTTAATATCAGAGAATGTATACAATATACAACCAGAAATTCTTACTCTTCACAGATATCCGTGAAACAGAAGAAAAACTCCAAAGAGTGAATGATAAGAAATTGTTAGAACCTCAAAGCCCCCTCCCCCTCCCGCACCTGCCTCAGCAAAAGCATCAACCCCCCACCCAACACCCACCAGGCAAGCAATAGCAAAGCCCCAAAGAGACTGTGAGCTAGAATCCATCATAAATCTCTGTTCATCCTAATAGTTTGACATGCCAGAGGCTTCCTCTTTCACTAATGAGGGAGAGAGAGATTATTGCTCCTGCCTCAGTGAGAGAGGAGACCAGCAGCTTGCTGCTTCTATGGTACTGTTAAAGTTTTTGGAAGAATCTACAGTGCAGTGACATGGCTAATAGATCCCTTCTGTTCTGATGTATTCCGTCAATGATTATTGGTACTGGAATTGGAATTAACGTATTCTTGTCACATCTTCTGAGGTCCAGTGAACAGCTTGTCTTGCATACTGTTCTTACACAATGCGTTGCGGCAGCACCAAGGTAGAACAATAATTGAGTGCAGAATCTGCAGAGAAAGTACAGTGCAGATAAACAATAAGGTGCAAGACCATAACGAGGTGGACTGTGAGGTCAGGAGTCCATCTTGCTGTACTCGGGAACGTGAGATGAGGAATTGCTATGTGCTTGTTCTTGCAAAAACATGGCTCCGGAACACCAATCTTCAGTCCATGCTGCTCAGGGACTAATGTGGACATTATGTTCTGACTGCATCTGTTGTCGTACTGTATGTGCTGTGTCCTGTATGCATCGCGTCTTGCTCCCTAGCCATGGAGAAAACAATGTTTCCTTTAGCGATATACGGTACATGTGTATGGTTGAATGCCAATTAAACTTGAACTAGAACTTGAATGATTTAATAGTCCTAGAACAACAGGGTAGAAGCTGTCCTTCGGTCCGGTGGTAAGTATTTTGAGGCTTTTGTATGGATGAGGGGAGAAGTGGGAACATCCAGAGGCAGTGAGGAGTTTCATAGAGGGGCTTAAGACATTGAAAGGACCTCCCCTAACCCTCTGATGGAGGAGGGGAGACCATTTTAAAAAGTTCAAAGTTCAAAGTGAATTTATTATCGACGTACATATATGTCACCATATACAACCCTGAGATTCATTTTCTTGCAGGCATATTCAATAAATGTATAATAGAATAATTACCATAATAGAATCAGTGAAATGCCGCACTAACTTGGGCATTCAACCAACATGCAAAAGACAGCAAACTGTGCAAGAAGAAAGAAATGATAATAATAATAAAGAAATAAGCGATAAATATTCAGAACGTGAGATGAAGAGTCCTTGAAAGTGAGTCCAGAGATTGTGGGAATATTTCACTGATGTGGCAAGTGAAGTTATCCGCTTTGGGTCAAGAACCTGATGGCTGAGGGATATTAAACTGTTCCTGACCCTGCTGCTCTGAGTCCTGAGGCTCCCTTAACCTTCTTCCTGATGGCAGCAGCGAGAAGAGAGCATGTCCTGGGTGGTGGGGGTCCCTGATGATGGACACTGCTCTCCTGCGACAGCATTTCATGTAGATGTGCTCAATGGTTGGGAGGGCTTTACCCGTGATGGACTGGGCTGTATCCGCTACTTTTTGTAGGATTTTCCGTTCAAGGGCATTGGTGTTTCCATACCAGGCTGTGATGCAGCCTGTCAATATACTCTCCACTACACATCTAGAGGTTTGCTAAAATTTTAGATGTTATGTTGAATCTTCACAAACTCCTAAGGAAGTAGAGGCACTGTCGTGCTTTTTCTGTGACTCCACTTACGTGCTGGCCTTCGGACAGGTGCTCTGAAATTAAAACACTGAGAAATTTGAAGTTGCTGCCCCTCTCCACCTCTGACCCTCGGAGTAGTGCTGGTTGCTTCAGAGTGAAGTGAGGAGGAGAAAGAGTGGCAGAGACTTGGAACTCTCTCCTGCGTGTGCAGTTGTTGATGGGTCCTTCAGAAGTGAAATCATTAGTTACTGTCAGGTATGGCAGGTGGCGTAAGTGAAGTTGAGACTTGATCATCCAGGAGCTAACTCAATGTAGGACCAGTTTCAAGAGGCTCGAGAGTCAGCACCAGTTCTATCTCACCCACTCCTGATGTTGTTAATATTCAGGATCTAGCTGGAGCCTTCAAAGTGTCAAAGTTTGACGGATGAGTTACTTAAAGCGCACCACCATTCACAATTCAGCTCCTATTAACTGACAATTAACCCAGTCCTTTAACAGAGTTCCTGCAAAGAGAAATGAAGGTGAATAGTAATTACTCACACACACACACACACACACACACACACATCAAGCACACCCACACCACACAAATACTCACATCACACACACACCCACACCACACACACACTGCACATAACTCCCCCAGCATACACTGCACACACCTCAACAGCACACACTCACAACCATGCTACACACACACACACACGCGCGTGCACGCAATACGTTTTCACGTTATAAATGTCATTTATAGGTGTGAGGGAAGAGAAGTGAGTGCAGTTACTATTACAAGGGAGAAGGTGCTCAAACGGGGAGAAAATCCAAAAATCTGAGATGCAAAGGGACTTGAGAGCCCTTGTGCAGAACATCATAAAGGTTAACTTGCAGGTTGAGTCGGTGGTGAGGAAGGCAAATGCAATGTTAGCATTCATTTCAAGAGGACTAGAATACAAGAGCAGGAATGTGATGCGGCACTGGTGAGGCCTCACCTTGAGTAATGTGAACAGTTTTGGGCCCCTCGTCTAAGAAAGATGTGTTGTCATTGGAGAGAGTTCAGAGGAGGTTCACAAGGATGATTCCAGGAATGAAAGGGTTATCATACAAGGAACATTTGGGTCTGAACTCTCTCAAACTTAGAAGGATGAGGGGAGATCTCATAGAAACCTTTCAGATGTTGAAAGGCCTAGACAGAGTAGATGTGGAAAGGATGCTTCCCATGGTGGGGGAGTCTAGGATAAGAGGGCACAGCCTCAGGATAGAGGAGCATCCATTTAAGAAAGAGATGGGGGGAGAAATTTCTTTAGCTAGAGGACAGTGAATTTGTGGAGATTATTTCCACAGGCAGATAGGAAGGCAGGTCACTGGGTGTTTTTAAGGCAGAGCTTGATAGGTTCTTGATTGGACACAACATCAAAGGTTATAGGGAGAAGGCTGGGAGGTGGGGATGAGCAGCAGAGAAAAGATCAGCCATGATTGAATGATGGAACAGACACAATGGGCCAAATGGCTTAATTCTGCTCCTATGTCTTATGGTCTTAGGGTCATTATTGCTGGTTGCATGCATGTAAAAAAAGTGTTTCGTTTCTTTTTGGAGGAGATATTGCAGCTGATCAAAAAATCCAGTGTGTTTTGCTCTTTTAAAATTACTTCTTTCAATGAATTATACATGCTAAGCTTTTACTATGAAGGCAGACAAAATGACAAACTGTCAGATTTTATCCTTAGCTTTGTGTTTTGACTTTTAACTTCGGCTGAAGTTATTTCACATAAAATAATTTGTATAGATATGCACAAAGGTTGGCATAATGCTAATCTGTGGTACAGACAACTCTGATCATCTGCTCAAGACAGGGAGAAATTAGGCTGGTTATGAAGTTAGCTTAGAGTTTCAATTAGCAGATAGATAATCCACAGGCTCACATTAATAACAGCTGTTGGGGAATGTTAAATTGGGGCAGAGGAATTGACCAGTCTTGGTAATAGAAACATAGAAACATAGAAAATAGGTGCAGGAGTAGGCCATTCGGCCCTTCGAGTCTGCACCACCATTTATTATGATCATGGCTGATCATCCAACTCAGAACCCTGCTCCAGCCTTCCCTCCATACCCCCTGATCCCCGTAGCCACAAGGGCCGTATCTAACTCCCTCTTAAATATAGCCAATGAACTGGCCTCAACTGTTTCCTGTGGCAGAGAATTCCACAGATTCACCACTCTCTGTGTGAAGAAGTTTTTCCTAATCTCAGTCCTAAAAGGCTTCCCCTTTATCCCCAAACTGTGACCCCTCGTTCTGGACTTCCCCAACATCGGGAACAATCTTCCTGCATCTAGCCTGTCCAATCCCTGTAGGATTTTATACGTTTCAATCAGATCCCCCCTCAATCTTCTAAATTCCAATGAGTACAAGCCCAGTTCATCCAGTCTTTCTTCATATGAAAGTCCTGCCATCCCAGGAATCAATCTGGTGAACCTTCTTTGTACTCCCTCTATGGCAAGGATGTCTTTCCTCAGATTAGGGGACCAAAACTGCACACAATACTCCAGGTGTGGTCTCACCAAGGCCTTGTACAACTGCAGTAGTACCTCCCTGCTCCTGTACTCGAATCCTCTTGCTATAAATGCCAGCATACCGTTCGCCTTTTTCACCGCCTGCTGTACCTACATGCCCACTTTCAATGACTGGTGTATAATGACACCCAGGTCTCGTTGCACCTCCCCTTTTCCTAATTGGCCACCATTCAGATAATAATCTGTTTTCCTATTTTTGCCACCAAAGTAGATAACTTCACATTTATCCACATTAAATTGCATCTGCCATGAGTTTGCCCACTCACCCAACCTATCCAAGTCACCCTGCATCCTCTTAGCATCCTCCTCACTGCTAACACTGCCACCCAGCTTCGTGTCATCCGCAAACTTGGAGATGCTGCATTTAATTCCCTCATCCAAGTCATTAATATATATTGTAAACAACTGGGGTCCCAGCACTGAGCCTTGCAGTACCCCACTAGTCACCGCCTGCCATTCTGAAAAGGTCCCGTTTATTCCCACTCTTTGCTTCCTGTCTGCTAACCAATTCTCTATCCACATCAATACCTTACCTCCAATACTGTATGCTTTAAGTTTGCACACTAATCTCCTGTGTGGGACCTTGTCAAAAGCCTTTTGAAAATCCAAATATACCACATCCACTGGTTCTCCCCTATCCACTCTACTAGTTACATCCTCAAAAAATTCTATGAGATTCGTCAGACATGATCTTCCTTTCACAAATCCATGCTGACTTTGTCCGATGATTTCACCACTTTCCAAATGTACTGTTATCACATCTTTGATAACTGACTCCAGCAGTTTTCCCACCACCGACGTCAGGCTAACCGGTCTATAATTCCCTGGTTTCTCTCTCCCTCCTTTTTTAAAAAGTGGGGTTACATTAGCCACCCTCCAATCCTCAGGAACTAGTCCAGAATCTAACGAGCTTTGAAAAATTATCACTAATGCATTCACTATTTCTTGGGCTACTTCCGTAAGCACTCTGGGATGCAGACCATCTGGCCCTGGGGATTTATCTGCCTTCAATCCCTTCAATTTACCTAACACCACTTCCCTACTAACATGTATTTCGCTCAGTTCCTCCATCTCACTGGACCCTCTGTCCCCTACTATTTCTGGAAGATTATTTATGTCCTCCTTAGTGAAGACAGAACCAAAGTAATTATTCAGTTGGACTGCCATGACCTTGCTCCCCATAATCAATTCACCTGTTTCTGTCTGTAGGGGACCTACATTTGTCTTTACCAGTCTTTTCCTTTTTACATATCTATAAAAGCTTTTACAGTCAGTTTTTATGTTCCCTGCCAGTTTTCTCTCATAATCTTTTTTCCCCTTCCTAATTAAGCCCTTTGTCCTCCTCTGCTGAACTCTGAATTTCTCCCAGTCCTCAGGTGAGCCACTTTTTCTGGCTAATTTGTATGCTTCTTCTTTGGAATTGATACTATCCCTAATTTCTCTTGTCAGCCACGGGTGCACTACCCTCCTTGATTTATTCTTTTGCCAAACTGGGATGAACAATTGTTGTAGTTCATCCATGCAACCTTTAAATGCTTGCCATTGCATACCCACCGTCAATCCTTTAAGTGTCATTTGCCAGTCTATCTTAGCTAATTCACGTCTCATACCTTCAAAGTTACCCCTCTTTAAGTTCAGAACCTTTGTTTCTGAATTAACTATGTCACTCTCCATCTTAATGAAGAATTCCACCATATTATGGTCACTCTTACCCAAGGGGCCTCTCACGACAAGATTGCTAATTAACCCTTCCTCATTGCTCAAAACCCAGTCCAGAATAGCCTGCTCTCTAGTTGGTTCCTCGACATGTTGGTTCAAAAAACCATCCCGCATACATTCCAAGAAATCCTCTTCCTCAGCACCTTTACCAATTTGGTTCACCCAATCTACACGTAGATTGAAGTCACCCATTATAACTGCTGTTCCTTTATTGCACACATTTCTAATTTTCTGTTTAATACCATCTCCAACCTCACTACTACTGTTAGGTGGCCTGTACACAACTCCCACCAGCGTTTTCTGCCCCTTAGTGTTACGCAGCTCTACCCATATCGATTCCACATCTTCCCGGCTTATGTCCTTCCTTTCTATTGCATTAATCTCCTCTCTAACCAGCAACGCCACCCCACCTCCTTTTCTTTCTTCTATCCCTCCTGAATATTGAATATCTCTGAACGTTGAGCTCCCATCCTTGGTCACCCTGGAGCCATGTCTCTGTGATCCCAACTATATCATAATCATTAATAACAATCTGCACTTTCAATTCATCCACCTTATTACAAATGCTCCTTGCATTGACACATAAAGCCTTCAGGCGCTCTTTTACAACTCTCTTAGCCCTTATACAATTATGTTGAAAAGTGGCCCTTTTTAATGCATGCCCTGGATTTGTCGGCCTGCCACTTTTACTTTTCTCCTTAGTACTTTCTGCTTCCACCCTCACTCTACACCCCTCTGTCTCTCTGCACTCGTTCCCATCCCCCTGTTGTGAACTAACCTCCTCTCACCTAGCCTCTTTAATTTGATTCCCACCCCCCAACCATTCTAGTTTAAAGTCACCTCAGTAGCCCTCACTAATCTCCCTGCCAGGATATTGGTCCCCCTAGGATTCAAGTGTAACCCGTCCTTTTTGTACAGGTCACGCCTGCGCCAAAAGAGGTCCCAATGATCCAAAAACTTGAATCCCTGCCCCCTGGTCCAATCCCTCAGCCACGCATTTATCCTCCACCTCATCGCATTCCTACTCTCACTGTCGCGTGGCACAGGCAGTAATCCCGAGATTACTAATAGCAACCATGAACTACAAGATAATTATTAAAATCCATCCAGATCACTAATCTCATTCTTCAGTGGTGCAAATCAGCCATTCTTACTGGTCCAGACCTTATTTCACTTAAAACCAGGGGTTCCCAACCTTTTCTATGCCATGGACCCCTACCATTAACTGAGTGGCCCATGGACCCCAGTTTGAGAACCCCAGCTCCAGACCATAGAATGTGGCTGATTCATAACTGCTCTCTGAAACGTTTCAGCAAACTGGTTAGTTATATCTTAGATACAAAAATAAAGATTAAGATTAGCTTCATTTGTCACGTTGCATTGAAGCTTACACTTAAATATGTTTTTTTTTTGGTGTGTCAAGTACCAACACAATGCGAGAATGTGCTGGAAGTCATCCTGTAAACATCAACATACTTCCCGTGTCAAGGTAGCATTCCCACAACTCAGTAACCTAACCTTAACCATACATCTGTGGAATGTGGGAGGGACCCGGAGCACCCAGAGTAAACCCACACAGTCATGTGGGGAGAACGTACAAACTGCTTAGTAAAATGGCAGTTTGCTGGGTGGATTCTGTCCATGATAATGAAATATTATGAACAGAAGTATAGATAACACTTGAAATGTGTGCATTTTTAGTTACTATACTATAGGAAGTGGGTGCCAGGGTTAAGAGATGTCTCTACAAGTCTTCCCTCATTTTGTTTTGATATTGTCCAACATTAAAGTCTGTCATGAGCCCTGTGGCCCATAACCAGTGCTTTTGCCAGTATCTGGCGACTGAGAGTATGAGACTCCCCCCACCCCGCCCCGATAGGACGCCAGTCTATCGCAAGGTTAACCCCCAGCATTTTTGCCGGTACTCATTCTCAGCTGGGTAGACTGGAACATTGTGTGGTTAAGTGCCTTAACTCAAGGACACACACACGAGGCTCGAACCCACGACCTTCAGATCGCTAGTCCAACGCCCTAACCATTTGGCCACGCGCCACGATATGGTCCAACATTCGCTTCTGTATGTTAGTGTGGAATGAGCATAGCAGCTCCACAGTTCTGAGTTTCATACACGTAGACATTCTGTTATTCTTTAGTATCTAGCTCAAATGCTTGAAGGTGCATTTAGCAATCCCAATACTTCCAATTTCAACATCAGCCCTGCCATTGATGTTATCATGCTCCCTGCGTAATTGAACTATCATGTTTGTTTAATTGTTTCAATATAAATGTGACAAATAGAGCTAATCTATCACCAGCCAGCTGAGTGTGTCACAGCAACAACCTTGCTCTGTGTCAGTAAGACCAAAAAACTGATTGTGGACTTCAGGAAGGGTAAGACAAGGGAACACAAACCAATCCTCACAGAGGGATCAGAAGTGGAGAGAGTGAGCGGCTTCAAGTTCCTGGGTGCCAAGGTCTCTGAGGATCTAACCTGGTCCCAACATATTGATGCAGTTATAAAGAAAGCAAGACAGCAGCTATATTTCATTAGGGGTTTGAGGAGATTTAGTATGTTGCCAAAAACACTTCAAATTTCTACGAATGTCCAATGGGGAGCATTCTAACTGGCTGCATCACTGTCTGGTATGGGGAGGGGGGGGAACTGCACAGGATCAAAATAAGCTGCAGAGAGTTGTAAAGTTAGTCAGCTCCATCGTGGGCACTAGTACACAGGACATTGCCAAGGAAGATCTCAGACAGGTGGCATCCATCATTAAGGACTCTCACCATCCAGGTCATGCTCTCTTCTCATTGCTGCCATCAGGAAGGAGGTACAGAAGGTTGAAGGCACACTCTCAATGATTCAAGAAAACCCCTCTGCCATCTGATTTCCGAATAGACTTTCAACCCATGAACACTGCCCCTCCACTTTTTTGTTTCCTATATTTTGCACTACGTATTTAATTTAACAATTATATATATACTTACAGTAATTTAGTTTTCTTTCTATTGCATTGTACAGCTGCTGAAAAGTTAACAAATTTCATGACAAATGCCGAAGATATTAAACCTGTTTCTGATTCTGATTTCTTTTCTTGTTTTCTTGTTTCCTTCTTTTCTTCTTTCTTTCTTTCCCAAGGGTTCGCCTAAGCAGAAGATAACGCAGTAGCACTGTCCCCTTTAGATAGGAGCTCAAAAAGTACTTTACTGGCTGTACATATATAATGCTTGTGCTTGCTGTTTTCTCCTCCTGCATTTGACTACAGGACTTCAGCCCCGCATGTAAAATTTTCATATCTTATTCTTGCACAATGGACTTTCAAAGCCAGTGATTTAAACATTTGTTTCAAGAGAAAGAAAGAATTTGCATTTATAGTGTCTTTTTTATCCTTGGGTTAACACAAAGCTCTTTCTGATCAACAAATACTGTTTGTGAATGTGGCCGTGTTGTAAGGAAAAGAAGTACTGAAGACATAATATAGATCTTAACACTATAAGACATAAGAGCAGAATTAGGCCATTCAGCCCATTGAATCTGCTCCTGCATTCAATCATGGCTGATTTACTTTCCCTCTTGACCCCATTCCCCTGCCTTCTCCCCAAAACTTTTGATGCCCTTACCACTCAAGAACCCATCAACCTCCACTTTAAATACACCCAATCACTTGGCCTCCACAGTTGGCCATGGCAATTAATTTCACAGATTCACCACCCTCTGGGTGAAGAGGTTCTTTCTCTTCTCTGTTCTAAAGGAACTAGTTTGTATTAAGAGGCTATGCCCTCTGGTCCTAGTCTCCTCCACTATGGGAAAAATCCTCTCCACATCAAATCGGTCTAGGTCCTTCAACATTTGATAGGTTTCAATGAGATCCCCACTCATTTTTCTAAATTTCAGTGAGTACCAGCCCAGAGTCATGAAACACTCCTCCTACAGTAACTCTTTCATTTTCTGGATCATTCTCGTGACCCTCATTTGATATTTCCACCATGGGACAAGGTGCTGATCGTCTACATAATCTAGTCCCCTCATAATTTTATATACTTCTTTCAGAATGAGAATCAGGTTTATTATCACTGGTATGTGTCACAAAATTAGTTATCAGGGTAACTCTCAGCCTCCAGCCTTCTATATCACCCATCGCTGCAGGTGGATGGATAAATAGATAGACAGACATACAGGTTGATTCAGATTCAGATTTATTTATGATATGGACATCAAAGCATACACCGAGATGTGTTGTTTGTGTTAACACCAACACAACAGATTTAAGATTGCTCCAAGTTGCAGCTTCTTTGAGCTCATCTGTGGTAGCAGCTTAAATTCCTCTCTTTCGTGTCCCTTTTTCCCTTTCTCAGGGTGGTTGGAGTTCTGTCGAGGCCCTGATCTGCAACGGCACTCAAACTGTGTTTTTCTTATCGTGGATGAGTTCCCATTCCTGGAGCTCATCGGTGGACCGTTTTCCGACATTCTCCAGGTACGACTTGGAAGATGGCGCATCTGGGGTGTGGCCCTGTGGACAACTGATCCCAGGCTGGTGTTGCTGACTGAGGTGCTGTGGGAGAAGGAGCATCAAGATTTCCCTGCAACGGATATATGGATGGAGGTCTCTGTGGTCGAGCAGTCACGTCCCCTCTCTCTTTCTCTCAGTGGGGGGGAGAGTTTGCTGCTGATTCTCGAGTCGGGAATCTCAGAATAAAAGTGTGGTGTAACACCGAAACAGCGGCTGTCAGTCTCTCCTTTCGCTGTGAAATGGGTGACGTCTCTCTGCCCCTTGTTCATGACAGAGAGGGCCTGTGGCATGTCGAACTGTCGAGTAAACAGTTTTTGTTGACTGCAGATCATTGTCTCTTTTCGGGTTTTTTTGCTGTTGTTTGATGGGTGATTGATGGAGATGCTGTTTTGCAGAAACGGGCAGGGGAGGGGCAGAGGGGGCTTTGGGGTTCTAATCCTTTTCCGTCGTTCATTCTTTTGGGGGTTCTTCTGTTTTTGTGGATGTCTGCAAAGACAGGTATTTCAGGTTGTATACTGTACACATTCTCTGATAATAAATGAAACCATCTGAACCATTTGAACCCAAGGATGAGGTGGGGGCAGGCAACACTAGAGCCCCAACACAGCATCCCCATAATGCAGAACACAACAAAACAGAATATACCCCAAGCGGCAAAGCAATAAAAATCAAAGTAAATTTATACTACACACAAAACTTTGAGATTCATCTTCCCGCAGGCAGCCACTAAACAAAGAAACACAATACAATCCACAAAAAAATCCCACACATAACAAAAATTGACAAAAGACGCCCCAATGTACAACAGAAGGCAAATCATCCAAATAATTTTATAAAAACAATTAATACATGAGCTGCAGACTGCAGAATCAGTTCAACGCTGAGACGAGTGAAGCTGGTCCAGGAGCACAATGTCTGCAGGGCAAACCTGACGGAGTGGGACCCACAAGTCCTGCTCCTTCCTCATGATGAGAATAGTGAGAAGAGAGAGAGACTGGTCACTCACAACAGTGAAACAAGCCCCATTCCTCCCTAACACACACACACACACACACACACACACACACACACACACACACTCATGCACACACACAGTCCTATAACCCCAGGACAGGCCCGTGCACATACACAATCCTATAAGCCCAGGACAGGCCTCCAAAAGACTGACTTGCAGAGACCGAGCCCCAATTTCCCCAGAGGGCTCGCAGAGATTTGCAGACTCGGGCTCCAGTGTAGATAGCTTGATGGATGGATGGCAGAGAAGGAAAACAACTGACGCTAAATCAAAGAAGGAAGGTTAGACACTAGAGAGAAAGTAGAAACGACAGACAAGAATATAGAGAAAAACAGGTTTAAGCATAACAAAGATAAAGAGAGACAGAGAATGCATTATAGACACTGGAAATAGTATGAGTTACAAATAGATTCAGGGAGAGAGATAAAAGAGCTGAAGAGACAGGAGCATGAATAAGACAATGATACATAAAAGAAGGAATATAAAGTGAGATAAGGAGACAAAGCATGAGAGAGATAAAATAAAGAGCAAGGCAGTTAATGGAAATAGAGATGAACAAGGAGATTGAAATACTGAGATGTAGAGAAATAAACTGTGAAAATGAAAGAATAAGATAGGGACAGTGAGAGTATTTTGAGCTGCAGTTGGACTGGGCATCAAGTGTGATTGCTCACTGTAAAGAGCTGGTTAGAGTTTGGAGTTCAATTCCCACTGCAGACTGTAAGGAGTTTGTATGTTCTCCCTGTGACCGTGTGGGTTTCCTCCCACAGTCCAAAGGCGTACTGGCTGGTAGGTTAATTGGTCGTTGTAAATTGTCCTGAGATTAGGCTAGGGTTAATTTGGTGGGATGCTGGGCGATGAGGCTGGGTGTGCTGGAAGGGCCTATTCAGCGCTGTATCTATAGAAAGATAACTAAATATATAATTAAAAGAAACTTCAGAGATTCCACCATTCCCTGGATTGTTACCAGCATGTTTTGTAACTCTGAATAAATCTGTAAGGGGATTATGCAGCTGAATGTATAATATAATGGATGAAAAACTGAGAAATGGGAGACCGTATGAGGGACAGAGGGAGGGACAGAGAGGGGAAGGAGAAGGAGTAAGAGGGGCAATGAGGGAGAAGAGGGGATTACAGAAGAATGGAAAGGGGGCTGGGAAGGAAGGGAAAGAGAGGGTCAGGAAGAGGGAAGGAGAGGAGGAGAGATGGGAGGAAGGAGACAAGGGGGAGATGAAGAGGAAAGGAGGAGATGAAGAGGAAAGGAGAAGATGATCCAGGAAGGCAGACAGACATGAAGAAACCGAGACAGAGAGAGGAAAAGATAGAGAAGAGACAGAGGGAATGACTGATGGGAGAAATACAGAGACAAGAAGAGAGAATAACAGAGGGCAAATTCAGGCGACAAAGGGCACTGAGAGGAAACGATGAAATGAGCAGGATTCCCGAGGAAACAAAAGGATGACAGAGAGGTGAGGTCTCAGCACACAGATGGAAGCTTATCAAAGCTTTGTCAGAAATTGTCTCGTTGATCAGTTTGATCAAAGAGATGACAGTCTACTCAGTGACAGGCACAGATGTTCAAACACTCTGCACAAGATGAAGGTGCCTGCGAGATCATGTGGCTAGCTAATTAAGATGAGTAATCTGTTTTGTACTTCGATCACTAAGAAATTTCAGGGAGTTTTCCCTGATGTAGATTGTCTCCTGGTTGATGTTTAGTCTGCAACGGAGGGTTGCACACCTCATGGTGAAGAAAAATACCTCCTTCATTAAACAAAAAATCACTGCAGATGATTGAAAAGTTCAAAGTAAATTTATTATCAGGGTACATGTATGTCACCATATACAACCCTGAGATTCATTTTCTTGTGGGCATGCATGATAAATACAAAGATGCACAATAGAATCAATGAAAGTCCACACACAACAGCATGAACAAACCACCAACGTGCAAAAGACAACACATTGTACAAATACAAAAAAGAAAAAAAGGAAAAAAAAGCAATAAATGAGTTGTAGAGCCCGTGAAAGTGACTCCATAGGTTGTGGAATCAGTTCAGCGTTGAAATGAGCAAAGTTGAGTGAAGTTAGTCACTTTGGTTCAAGAGCCTGATGTTTGAGGGATTATAATTGTTCCTGAAGCTGGTGGTGTGGGTCCTGAGTTTACTGTACCTTCTTCCAGATGTCAGCAGTGAGGAAAGAGCATGGCCTAGATCAGGGGTGGCCAACCTTTTACATTCCATGCATCAATTTTTCCACTCACGAGTTCAGATGCGCCATACAACTCTTGTACCCCCATTCAATTCTTGTAAAAATATGTTAATGTAGAACTCGTGCATGAAAAAATTGACGCATGGAATGTAAAAGGTTGGCTACCTCTGGTTTAGATGGTGGGCTCCTTGACGACGGATGCTGCTTTCCTGTGACAACATTCCTTCTAGATATGCTCAATGATCTACTTCTTGTGGCAGTTGTTAAAACTCCATCTTCCCCAGAACATACTGGTGCAATTCTACATCGCCATGACAGAGAGCATCCTCACGTCAGCCACTACTATCTGGTTTGGTACAGCATCCTCTCACAGTATACAACTACAGCAAACGTTCAGGTCAGCAGAAGGGTCATTGGCTGCAGTCGACCATCACTGCAGGACTTGTACATGCTCAGGACAAAGAAGCGGACGGGAAAATCCATTGCAAACACTATGGGGTGCCACTGTAGCGTAGTAGTTAGTGCAAAGCCATTATAGTTTGGAGTGTCGGAGTTCAGAGTTCAATTCTGGTACTGTCTATAAGGATTTTGTGTGTCCTCCCCCTGACCATGTGGGTTTCCTCCGAGTGCCCTGGTTTCCTCCCATAGACATACTGGTTAGTAGGTTAATTGCTCCTTGTAAATTGTCCTGTGATCAGGCTAGGGTTAAGTCAGGGGATAGCTGGGTGGTGCAGACTGCTGGGCCAGAAAAGGCCTATACTGTGCTCTATTTCTAAATAAATAAATACCCACCCCGCAAACTGCTTTTCCCACCAGCTCCCTTCTGAAAAATGCTACAGGGTTATTAAAATCAAATCTTCACACCATCTTAAAAATTCCTTCCTCCAGTCAATTAATCTAATCAACTATTAGCCCACTCCACTGTTATTTCTATCAATGCAGAGTACTGTAGACACTTTTAAGACCTTCTTATAATGCTGCTTGCATTGTAAATACATGCTGTGATTTATGTATTCCATATCCATATTTCTAAGTTTAGTTTCATATACCTTATTCTTCATAATTGTTGAATAATGTTGATTTGTTCCACTACACCATGCAAATTCCTTAAACAAAAAGCTAATCCCTGAGTCTTCAAGAGGATAAATTGGGCACAGGCAGTGAAACAAGGGAGGGGGTATGGAAGGGAAAGGAACTTGATTCAATTGCATCTCCAAGCTTCATACAGTACATTCTTCTTTGCGAGAATGTGTTGGGAGTTTTGACGGGGTTAGGAGTTGGCTCATCGAGGAGACAGCAGTGGAAAGGGTGAGCAGTTCCAAGTTCTTGAGCGTCAACATCTCTGACAATCTGGGTCCAACATATTGATGCAATTGTGAAGAAGGCATGCCAGTGACTCTACTTTGTTAGGAGTTTGAGGAGATTTGGAATGTTGCCAAAGACTCCAGCAATTTTTTACAGATGTCAGAAGGAGAGCATTCTAACTGGCTTCATCACCGTCTGGTACGGAGGTGCCAATCCGCAGGATTTGGTAAAGTTGCAGACGGTTGTAAACTCAACCAACTCCATCATGGCCACTAGCCTCTGCACTGTCGAAAACATCACTAAGGTGATGGCTCAAAAAGCTGCATCCATTATTCAGGACACGCCCTCTTCTCATTGCTACTGTCAGGGAGGATGGACTGTTACATGGAGTAAGTGCAGGACACAGGCACAGAGACTTGACACGGAGACGGATTTGGATGTGACTTGGACTCGGAACCAGGACTTGGACACGACTTGGAACTCGGAACCAGTGACTAAGCAGCCACAGGCACCGAAGCAACTAGAGTCCACGATTCTCGGCTGCCCCGGGGCGAGCATAGCCACACTGGCTACGGTGACGAACCAGCAGCGGGTAGATGAAAGCCAGAGTCTTTATGCTGCCGGTTCGAATGAGGATCAGGTGCCCTAATCAAGGAGCCCAGTGGAACAGGGGGAAAAGGAAATTAACTGAAATGAGCAGTTAACGGACCGGACCATGACAGGGACAGGAGCCTGAAGATACACACTAAGCGATTCAGGAACAGCTTCTTCCCCTCATCCACCAGGTTTCTGAAAGTACAATGAACCACTGAACACTACCTCACTATTTTTGCTCTCCTCTTAATTTTTTTTGATATTTCTTACTGTAATTTATCATATTTATGTATTGCGCTGTACTGCTGCTGCAAAATAACAAATTTGACAATATGCCTCAGTGATAATAAACCTGATTTGGACTCTGGTTCTGATTTTAGTCTTTGTGAAGCTGGGATGCAGGGTAAATCTCGGCACGGAATGGCACAGTGGAGCAAATAACAGAGTTCCTGCCCCGCCTCTCCATGACTCTGGGTTAAGTCCTGATCCGGGATACTGCTGGTGTGGAGTTTGCATGCTCTCTCACTTTGACCGCGTAGGTTTCCTCCCGGTGCTCCAGCTTTCTCCCACAAAGATGTGCACACTTGATAGTGCAGATGAGTGGTAGAATTTGAGGTGGAGTTGATGGAATCATGGAGAAAAAGTTAGGATTAGTCTAGGCATGGGAAGTGTAGTGTAGATGCTGTTGGCGGAATTTCAGATGGTGATGAGAAGCCGTACAGGAGCGAGATAGATCAGCTAGTTAAGTGGTGTCGCAGCAACAAACTTGCATTCAACATCAGTAAGACCAAAGAACTGATTGTGGACTTCAGAAAGGGTAAGATGAGGGAACACACCAGTCCTCACAGAGGGGTCTGAAGTGGAAAGGGTGAGAAATTTCAAGTTCCTAGGTGTCAGGATCTCTGAGGATCTAGCCTGGGCCCAACATATTGATGTAGCTACAAGGAAGGCATGGCGGTGGCTACATTTCAATAGGAGTTTGAAGAGATTTGGTATGCCACCAAAAACATTCACAAATTTATACAGATGTACCCTGGTGAGCATTCTAACAGGCTGTTTCACTGTCTGGTATTGGGGGTGGGCGTGGGCTACTGCAAAGGATCAAAATAAGCTGCAGAGAGTTGTAAACAGTCATCTCCATCTTTGCTACCATCAGGTAGGAGGTACAGAAGCCTGAAGACACACACTCAGTGATTCAGGAACAGCTTCTTCCCCTCTGCCATCCGATTTCTGAATGGACATTGAACCCATGAACACTACCTCACTACTTTTTTATTTCTATTTTTGCATTACTTTCTTAATTTAACTATTATATATATATATATATATTTTACCATAATTCACAGTTTATTGGTATTACTATGTATTGCAAGGTACTGCTGCAAAGACAATAAATTTAATGACATATGCCGGTGATAGTTAACTGGATCCTGATTCTGAGGATTAGTGTAAATGATTGTTAGGTGCAAAATTCCAAGAGCCTGATTTAACTCCTCAACTTGATGGAATGTCAGCTAATAGACTGATTTAGCTCCTACTTAACAAAGATTATGTCAAGAGCATAGCAGCTAGCAAAACGCTTTACAACACCAGCGATCAGGCTCGGTTCCCACCATTGTATGTAAGGAGTTTGTATGTTCTCCCCATGACTGTGTAGTGCTCCAGTTTCTTCCCACATTCCAAAGGCATATGGACCCTACCTCACTACTTGTTTTATTTCTATTTTTGCACTAGGCAGTGTGCGTTGCTGTCGGGAGGCTCCTGTACTCGAGAGATACCCCCCTCTCTCTCTCTCTTTTGATGGACGCTGAATTAGTACATTGTGGGCATGCCATCTTGGCACTGGACGTGTAGCGACAGTTGAAGCCCAAACCCTAGCGTATCCTCAGACAGTGCTGGCCATTGACACAAACGAATGCATTTCATTGTATGAAATGCTTCGATGTTTTGAGGTACACGTAACAAATAAAGTGAATCTCAATCTTTTAATTTTTTTTTCTTTAGTGAAGACACAGAGTTAAAATAATTGGTAATTGGTCAATTACTGCCACATGTCCTGAGATGCAGTGAGAATCTTTGCTTTGCGTCCCATCCGGACAGATCATTCCAAATCAAATAGTTCAATTTCATCTCAGGGAAGGTATCCAGTATACAACTTGAAGCTCTTACTCCTCACAGACATCCACAAAACAAAAACAACCAAAGAGTGAAGGATAGTAACATCAGAACCCCAAACCCCCCCTCCCCTCCCACATACAAGGGGTTTCCATCCGGGGGTCAGGGTGGATATAGTGGAGGATTACAAATACCTGGGGATACAAATTGACAATAAACTGGAATGGTCAAAGAACACTGGGCTGTCTACAAGAAGGGTCAGAGCCGTCTCTATTTCCTGAGGAGACTGAGGTCCTTCAGCATCTGCCAGATGATGCTGAGGATGTTCTACGAGTCTGTGGTGGCCAGTGCTATCATGTTTGCTGTTGTGTGCTGGGGCAGCAGGCTGAGGGTAGCAGACACCAACAGAACCAACAAACTCATTCGTAAGGCCAGTGATGTTGTGGGGATGGAACTGGACTCTCTGACGGTGGTGTCTGAAAAGAGGATGCTGTCCAAGTTGCATGCCATCTTGGACAATGTCTCCCATCCACTACATAATGTACTGGGTGGGCACAGGAGTACATTCAGCCAGAGACTCATTCCACCGAGATGCAACACAGAGCGTCATAGGAAGTCATTCCTGCCTGTGGCCATCAAACTTTACAACTCCTCCCTTGGAGGGTCAGACACCCTGAGCCGATAGGCTGGTCCTGGACTTATTTCCTGGCGTAATTTTACATATTGCTATTTAACTATTTATAGTTTTATTACTATTTATTATTTATGGAGCAACTGTAACAAAAATCCAATTTCCCCTGGGATCAATAAAGTATGACTATGACTATGACTATGACAAGTAGAAGAAGCATCAACCCTCACCCTCCCCCCCACTCCACTTGTACCAGCAAAAGCGACACTACCCCACCACATAAGCAATAGCAAAAGCCCCCAAAGAGACTTTTCTCTAGAGTCCATCAAAAACTACAGTCCATCCCAGCACTTTGATATCTCAGACAGGCACTCTCTCTCCAGCAGGAAAGAGAGAGAGAGAGAGATCACTCCTGCAACAACGAGAGTGGAGAGTGTTCCAATATTACAATCTTCCACGTCGCTTCTCCAAGCCCACCCCTTCCCTCTGACTTGGGGTTCGACAGGCTTTCAGCCTCCATCAAGGGAGAGGGAGGTATCGCTCGAGTACAGGAGCCTTCTTCCGACAGCAACGCACACTGCTTCAATGTTTCAGTCTCCCGCAATGCTTCAGTAAATAAGATTGGCAAGGAATTTGGTCGCCTATGGCCTGCCCCCCACCACCACCCAAGGCTCACATCTTCCAGGCCGCTCCTGGAGATATCGAACGGCAGGCCGCATGGCTCGTGCAGAAACTCACTGTTTGCAGAGAACCATAGCTTGAACTGTAGATCATGGGCTCTGCCAGAATCCCAGCCACTGTGAAAAGAAAAGAAAGACATAAGAAAGGAAGAACAAGATGTTTCGTGGACCATCTGGAAGAAGTCGCCTGGGTCTGCAAAAACCTCTGGCGTCATCCTCCCCAGCTCCTCCCACTTCTAAGCACATCAAGGGAGTACAAAGGGAAAAACAATAACAGAATGCAGAGTACAGCTACAGAAATCATGCAGTGCAACAGGACAAATAAAGTGCAAAGGTCACAGTGAGGCAGATTGAGAGGTCAAGAGTTCCTCTCATTGAACAAGAGATCTGGCCTGGAATCTTATAACACATGACAGAAGGGTTAGAGTGGAGAAAAAGAAATCTTTGCCACCCAGTACGTAGTGCGGACCTGCTTAGAAAGGTGGTGGATGGAGAAATCTACTCCCCATTTACAGAGGTGGCACGGTAGCGTTGTGGTTAGCACAGCATTTTACAGTGCAGGAGACCAGGGTTCAATTCCCGCCAATGCCTGTCAGGAGTTGATACGTTCTCCCTGTGACCACGTGGTTTTCCCTCCGGTTTCCTTCCATAGTCCAAAGACATATGGGTTAGTAGTAATCAGTCACTGTAGATTGTCCCATGATTAGGCAAAGGTTAAATCCAGGGATTGCTGGGTAGTGTGGCTCGAAGGGCCAGTTCTGTGCTGTATCTCACTAAATAAACAAAACAAATACAGAGTCTATGATGAGCCCTTACACAGATTTTGGGCTTATGGAACAGTACTTGCAAATTTGGCTTATTGGTTGTCTTCGTGTAGGGGAGGCATCTTTGTCCATCAGGTAGATTCGTTCTATTCCAGTGAAACAGCAGCGGGGTCAGGAGGGCGAGGTGATGGACGGGTGAGGAGAAGAGAAGGGATAAGAGGAGAGGCAGAATGAAGAATGGAAAAAGAGAGAAGAGGAAAAGGAGAAGAGATTAGAGAAACTGATGTTCATGCCATCAGGTTGGAGGCTACACAGATGGAATATGAGGTGTGGCTCCACGAGCCTCATCATGACAGTAGAGGAGACCGGGACTGACATGTCCAAGTGGGAATGGGGAGCCCAAATAAAATGACTGGCCACTGGGAAATCCTGCCTTCTGTGACAGATGAAGCAGCCACACACCATCTCTTTTTGTTTTACATTCCCTCATGCCCGGTTTTAACATCCTGATTTTGGTAGACAAGCTACTATAAAACTCGAAATAGGAGTCGAGATTTCGTGTCTCACCCAATAGCCCTGACCTGCAAGACTATAAGTAGAGAGCTGGAATTGGGAATAACCTAACTAGTATTATTTTGGCTGCCACAGACACAGTGGGCTGAATGGCCTCATTTCTGTGATATAAAGCAAGAAAGAAAGCCAGAAAAAAAAAGCAAGGATAGAATGCTGAGGCTTTAAAAGGCATTGGTCAAAATACAGTTAGGATATTGTGAGTAGGTTTGGGTCCTTATCTAAGAAAGGATGTGCTGGCATTGGAGACGATCTGGAGGAGGTTCATGAGAATGATCCCAGGAATTAAAGGGTTAATGTACAAGGAGTGTTTGATGGCTCTGGGGCCGTACTTGCTGGAGTTTAATAGAATGGTGGGGGGTGGGGGGAGATCTCATTGAAACCTATCAGACATTAAAAGGCCTAGGTAGAGTTGATGTGGAGAGGATGTTTCCTATACTGTGGGAGTCTAGGACCAGACGGTGCAGACTCAGAATAGAAGAACCTCTCTTTAGGACACAGATGAGGAGGAATTTGTTGCCACAGATGGCTTTGGAGACCAAGGAATTTGGGTATATTTGAAGCAAAAGTTGATAGGTTCTTGATTGGTAAGGGTGTCAAAGGTTATGGGGAGAAGGCAAGAGAAGGTTGAGAGGAATAATAAATTAGCTATGGAATGGCATAGCAGATTTGATGGGTTGAATGGTCTAATTCTGCTTATAAATTTCCTAGAAGGAACAAATTCATGAATGAGTGCCAAATTGTATGGATCTCTGCCATTCCTTTGAATTCATCAGTTGTGTGGAGAGGGGGAGCTTGGTCCATGGGCAACAGTTTGCTCTCCACTGCCCTGGCTTGCATATCAAACATCGGCGGCTAGGTGGCGACATCCATGGCAGGCCCGACCAATGGCAACATCCATAGTGGGCCCGACCAATGGCAACATCCATGGTGGGCCCGACCAATGGCAACATCCATGGCAGGCCAGACCAATGGCAACATCCATAGCGGGCCCAACCAATGGCAACATCCATGGTGGACCCAACCAATGGCAACATCCATGGTGGGCCCGACCAATGGCAACATCCATGGCAGGCCAGACCAATGGGGGGGCCTTCTGGCCTTTGGTGGAGTCTGAGTCAGAGAGTTATATCCAAGATCAACCAGAGGAATATATGCACAAGATCAAGGTTGTGACTACAGGATGATTCTGAAGTGATATCCTGTTTTGAGTTGGCCTCCCCATCTAGGAAGCGGACATCAATGGTCATATCATCAGCAGAGAGCCTGAGCAAATTGATCATCTGGCTGATCAACTGACCTGATTTTGCCCGAGTCCCAGAACAGCAGGGACCCTGTTTCAGAAGCAGCTTTGAAATCCATCGCGGCGTTTCTATGTGAATTAGCAGCCTCCAAAAAAAATATATAATGCAGCGAGCACCAGCTTTGAAACTTGACTCTGGATTTAAAGCAGGTGGCAGGCCAGTGTTTCCTGCAGGCTAGTCTCTGCTTGGTCATTACAGTGGGGACTGTCAGCCCAATAAGGGCAACAGCATGCATTTAATAAATCTACACGATCTTCTCTTGTCCCTCACTGCATAAAGGCTTGTAATTACACATGGAGTTATTTATTTCAGCGTGAATACATTTTCAATTACAATTCAGTTAATCCCCTTTCACCTTGTACCTGATTATTCCCTATTAATAACATTGCCTTTGCCAGAAGTGGTTAGAGAAAAATGCCACAAACATCGCAGTTTGTCATTATCTGCAGATTGCAATGCATCCTTAATAAGCTCCGAGAACCACTCAGATTTGCATCTTTGAGTGCTGGTTTCTGCTAAATTAGCAGACACCGCTGCTCAGAACTCTGAACAACAGAGCAGTGTAGCAAAATCTTGTTTGATTCATTATCACTGAAATTGTCTCTCACGAGCCGAGCTCGCCGTTGTTTGATGCTCGCTGAAGTCGGCAGTGCAGGAAGCAGGGCGAAGCAACCCAATAATTAACGGCACTGGGAACGCGTGGTGAAGGACGGGCTTTACCAACACTCCACCTGCATCTCCACACCTCCCATTGCCGTACTATTGTGTGAGCAGCAAACACAGATCGCTGGTGGAACTCTGTGCATCGGGCATCGTCTACGGACAGCAATGAACTGTCATTTTCAGGCTGAGACCTTTAACCCAGGACAGGAACAGAAGGGGGGAAATGGCAGGATAAAGAGGTGGGTGGTGAGGCGACAGAAGAGAAGCTAGCATATGATAGGTGAGAAGAAAGTGGCATTTTGCCATGGAAACACTTATTTTGATTACGTAAACACAAGGAATTCTGCAGATGCTGGAAATTCAAGCAACACATCAAAGTTGCTGGTGAACGCAGCAGGCCAGGCAGCATCTCTAGGAAGAGGTACAGTCAACGTTTCGGGCCGAGACCCTTCGTCAGGACTAACTGAAGGAAGAGTTAGTAAGAGATTTGGAAGTGGGAGGGGGAGGGGGAGGGGGAGATCCAAAATGATAGGAGAAGACAGGAGGGGGAGGGATGGAGCCAAGAGCTGGACAGGTGATTGGCAAAAGGGATATGAGAGGATCATGGGACAGGAGGCCCAGGGAGAAGGAAAAGGGGGAGGGGGAAAACCCAGAGGATGGGCAAGGGGTATAGTCAGAGGGACAGAGGGAGAAAAAGGAGAGAGAGAGAAAGAATGTGTGTATATAAATAAATAACGGATGGGGTACAAGGGGGAGGTGGGGCATTAGCAGAAGTTAGAGAAGTCAATGTTCATGCCATCAGGTTGGAGGCTACCCAGACTGAATATAAGGTGTTGCTCCTCCAACCTGAGTGCGGCTTCATCTTTACAGTAGAGGAGGCCGTGGATAGACATATCAGAATGGGAATGGGATGTGGAATTAAAATGTGTGGCCCCTCCCACTTTCAAATCTCTTACTAGCTCTTCCTTCAGTTAGTCCTGACGAAGGGTCTCGGCCTGAAACGTCGGCTGTACCTCTTCCTAGAGATGCTGCCTGGCCTGTTGCATTCACCAGCAACTTTGATGTGTGTTGCTGTGTTTTGATTACGTGGTTGTTTTTTTCCCCATACCTACCTATGTTTTAAACCTAACCAACGACTTGGTCTTTTTAGTACCCCAGCTTGGATGGAACTCCCAGGATGTTACCAGGGTGTCAGACAACCTGTGTCAGGTATCTTTTCATTCTGTTCTCAATTGGACAATTGCTTGTGAGAATCAGTGTAATACAATCCTTGCTAATTTCAGAAGGCTTTTGACAAGGTGCTGTGCATGAGGCTGCTAAACAAGATGAGGAGAAATTGCTTTCACCAGGGAGTGGTGTCTCTGTGAAAGTCGTTGTCACAGATGGCTGTGAAGGCCAAGTTGTTGGGTATCTTTAAAGCGGAGGTTGATAGGTTCTTGACTAGTAAGGCCGTCAAAGGTTGTAGGGCGAAGGCAGGAGAATGGGATTGAGAGGGATAATAATTTAGCCATGATAGAATAGCAGAGCAAACCTGATGGGCTGAATAGCTTGATTTTGTTACTACGTCTTATGGTGGTGGGGCTCACCACCAACAATGATCAGACGGCCTACAGAGAGGAGGTGAAAGAGATCGAGACCTGCTGCAGGCAAATAACCTCTTTCTCGATGTCAACAATACAAAGGAGATGGTTAGCAACTTCATGAGAACTTGCAACACTTGACATCCATGGCACAGCAGTGAAAACTACAAGCAGTTTCATACTCCTGGGAGTGCACGTCACACACAACCTCTCAGGGTCCCAAAATACATTCTACACAGTTAATACAGCTCAGCAATTGGTGGATCCATACTCTTAACCTTCTACAAAATGTGCAGTAAGGAGCATCCCAACACTCTGCATCACTGCATGGGATGGGAAATGCACTGTGGCAGACAGGAAGGCGCTACAACAAGTAGACAAGATTGTCTACTGAACCACCTGCAGTAGCTTACCCACCACTGAAGTCATACAGTGCCTATAAAAAGTATCATCCCCACCCCCTTGGAGGCTTTCATGTTTTATTGTTTTACAACATTGAATCACAGAGAATTTAATTTGGCTTTTTGACACTGATCAACAGAAGGGACCCTAATCTGGTCCCAACGTATTGATACAGTTATAAGGAAGGCAGGAGAGCGGCTATACTTTATTAGAACTTTGAAGGGATTTGATATGTCAACAAATACACTCAAAAACTTCTACAGATGTACTGTGGAGGGCATTCTGACAGGCTGCGTCACTGTCTGGTATGGGGGGGGCGCGGGGGGGCTACTGCATAGGACTGAAAGAAGCTGCAGAAGGTTGTAAATCTAGTCAGCTCCATCTTGGGTACTAGCTTACAAAGTACCCAGGACATCTTTAGGGAGTGGTGTCTCAGAAAGGCAGCGTCCATTACTAAAGACCTCCAGCACCCAGGGCATGCCTTTTTCTCACTGTTACCATCAGGTAAGAGATACAGAAGCCTGAAAGCACACACTCAGTGATTCAGGAACAGCTTCTTCCCCTCTGCCATCTGAATCTCATAACTTCCTCAACTATACCTCTTCCCACCCTGCCACATGCAAAAATGCCATTCCCTATTCCCAGTTTCTCCGTCTCCGCCACATCTGCTCCTGGGATGAGGGTTTCCGTTCCAGGACATCTCAAATATCCTCTTTCTTTAAAGATTGTGGTTTCTCCTCTGCTGTCATCAATGATGCCCTCACCCGCATCTCCTCCATTTCCTGCACTTCGGCCCTCACCCCATCCTCCCACCACCACAACAGGGACAGAGTTCCCCTTGTCCTCACCTACCACCCCACCAGCCTCCGGATCCAGCACGTTATCCTCCGCAACGTCCGCCACCTTCAACAGGACTCCACCATCCTCCGGATCCAGCACGTTATCCTCCGCAACTTCCGTCACCTTCAACAGGACCCCACCACTAAGCACATCTTTCCCTCTCTGCTTTCCGCAGGGATTGGTCCCTCCGCGACTCCCTGATCCACACGTCCCTCCCCACAGATCTCCCACCCGGCACTTATCCCTGTAAGCGTAAGTGCTACACCTGTCCCTACACCTTCTCTCTTGCCACCATTCAGGGCCCCAAACAGTCCTTCCAGGTGAGGCAACACTTCACTTGTGAGTCTGTTGGGGTCATCTATTGCATCCGGTGCTCCCGGTGCGGCCTCCTCTACATCGGTGAAACCCAACGCAGATTGGGGGACTGCTTCGTCGAGCACCTCCGCTCCGTCCGCCAAAACAGACAGGATCTCCCGGTAGCCACCCACTTCAACTCTGCTTCACGTTCCTATTCGGATATGTCTATACATGGCCTCCTCTAATGCCATGATGAGGCTAAGCTCACGTTGAAGGAGCAACACCTCATATACCATCTGGGTAGTCTCCAACCCCTTGGTATGAACATTGAATTCTCCAACTTCCAGTAATTCCCTCCCCCTCCCTTCCTCTATCCCTATTTCACTCTGCCCCCTCCCCCAGCTGCCTATCACCTCCCTCATGGTTCCGCCTCCTTCTACTACCCATTGTGTTTTCCCCTATTCCTTCCTCACCTTTCCTGCCTATCCCCTCCCTGTCTCCCTTCCCCCACCCCTTTATCTTTCCCCTTACTGGTTTTTCATCTGGAACCTACCAGCCTTCTCCTTCCCACCCTCCCCCCACCTTCTCTATAGGGCCTCTGCCCCTTCCCTCTTCTGTCCTGACGAAGGGTTCCAGCCCGAAACGTTGACTGATCGTTTTCACGGATGCTGCCCGACCTGCTGAGTTTCTCCAGCGTGTTGTGAGCGTTGCTTTGTATATAAGCTATCTTATGTTTTTAGATTTTTAAAAATATTTATTGGACACGCCGTGGTGCTCGTGAACCAGATCCCCAGCTATGGGTAAACAGCCTCCTGCCTTGTGGGCAGCTTAGGGAGAGACGAAGACTACAGGAGTAAATCTAGACAGCAAATCTGGAGTGGAGCTCCTAAGGCGGCTGGACATCCTTCCGGCAGCTCCTACAGCCAAGCTGGTGCCAAATGTTTTGCTTCATGACCTTTCCTTTGGACTAGTCTGGTGAGGCTGAGAGAGGGATCTTGACGACTGGGCATCTCAGGATCTCCATACCTTCCGCCCAGCTTACCCATAGCGCACACTCCATTGTCCTTTGATACAGACGGAGGCCACTATCATCAATTTTACTATTGTGTTCTGTATCTTAGTTTGCTTCGTGCTGCATCTGATCCAAAGTAACAATTGTTTCATTCTCCTTCACACTTGTGTACTTGAAATGATATTAAACAATCTTGAATCTCATTATATTGTATGGAATTTAGGACTGGTGTCTTACTGCCCCTAGAGGACAGTTTAAAGTTCAAGGTAAAACTTATTTTCAATGGGACTGCAGCTGAGAGGGTGAGTAGTTTCAAGATCCTTGGTGTACATATCATTGAAGATTTCACCTGGACTGTACGCACCAGCTTTGTGGCAAAAAAAGCACAGCAGCGTCTGTGACTGGAGAAGTTCAGCATGAGTCCCCAAATCCTCCAGACCTTCTACAGGGGCACCATTGAGAGCATCCTGACTGGCTGTATCACTGCCTGGTACGGGAACAGCACCAGCCTTGATCGCTGGGCACTGCAGAGAGTGGTACAGACAACCCAGCACATCTGTGGATGTGAATTTCCCTCCACTGAGGACATTTACAGCAGTAGGTGCAGAAAGAAGCCCTGGAAGATCATCAGGGACACCAGTCATCACAACCACAAACTGTTTCAGTTGCTTCCATCTGGCAAATGGTTTTAAAGCTGCATTAAAGCCAAGACCAACAAGCTACAGAACAGTATATTTCTACAAGCCATTAGACTTATAAATTCACATGTCTGTACATTGTGACTGAGTCATAATGCAAAGGTTTTCACTCCCTCACATTGTGGGACAGATGTAAGATTTAAATAAATTCGAACATACAACACTGGGATTTTTTTCCCCCAGCGGGCATACTCAGCAAATCTATGGACTAGTAACTGTAAACTGTGAACATCAGGAACTGTAAAATGTAAACAAACCATGTAAATGCAGGTAATAAATAAATAGCAATAAATAACAAGCATGAAATAACAAGATGAAAGAGTCCTTAAATGAGTGTACAGTAGTTATCTCCTTTTGTTCAAGAGGCTGACGATTGAGGGGTAGTAACTGTTCTTGATCCAGGTGGTGTGAGTCCTGAGGCTCTTGTACCTTCTACCTGATGGCACCAGTGAGTAAAGAGCATGGCTTTGGTGGTGGGGGTCCCTGATGATGGATGCTGCTTTTCTACGGCAATGCTTTAGGTCGATGTGACAGTGAAGATTAATGAAGAAGGAATAAATAGAGCTGGAGGTATACAGTAATTCACTTGCTGAAGTACAAAAGTGGACAGGAAAGGTAACTGACTCCTACCAATATTGCTCTCCGGGTCACTGAGGCATGCAAGCCTCCAAACCACGACAAGGTTGTGGTCCTCTTGGTGAACTTATAGTGAATGCCTGCAAGGAAATGAATCTCAGGGCAGTACAGTATATGTTGACACAGGTGCACTTTGATAATAAATTTACTTTGAACTTTGGAGAGATGTCTCCTCACAATCTACTCACCTGGTCAACTACCTCCTGCCCCATGTATGGACAAATCCATAGTTCCCATATTGGTCTGATCAGAAACTGCTTCAGTACGAGAGTGAAAAGAAATCATCATCGATCCCGGTGACTGTCCAAGAAGAAAGGAGAAAACAGGTTTTTCATAGTCATAGTCATAGTCATAGTCATACTTTATTGATCCCAGGGGAAATTGGTTTTCATTACAGTTGCACCATAAATAATTAAATAGTAATAAAGCATAAATAATTAAATAGTAATATGTAAATTATACCAGGAAATAAGTCCAGGACCAGCCTATTGGCTCAGGGTGTCTGACCCTCCAAGGGAGGAGTTGTAAAGTTTGATGGCCACAGGCAGGAATGACTTCCTATGACGCTCTGTGTTGCATCTCGGTGGAATGAGTCTCTGGCTGAATGTACTCCTGTGCCCAACCAGTACATTATGTAGTGGATGGGAGATATTGTCCAAGATGGCATGCAACTTGGACAGCATCCTCTTTTCAGACACCAATGCGATAGAGTCCAGTTCCATCCCCACAACATCACTGGCCTTACGACTGAGTTTGTTGATTCTGTTGGTGCCTGCTACCCTCAGCCTGCTGCCCCTGTTAGAGGTAGGCCATGCTCTCTTCTCGCTGTTGCCATCAGGAAGCAGGTACAGGAGCCTTAGGTCCCACACCATCAGGTTCAGGAACAGTTATTACCCTCAGCCATCAGGCTCCTGAACCAGCTTGGATTACTCCACTCACCTCAACGCTGAACTGATTCCACAACCTACGGACTCACTTCCAGGACTCTACAACTCATGTTCTCAGTATTATTTATTCACTATTTATTAATTATTTTTATGTATTTGTACAGTTCATCTTCTTTCACACCTTGGTGGTTCGTCAGTGTTTGTGTGCAGTTTCTCATTGATTCTATTGCATTTCATTGCTCTTCTGTGAATGTCTGCAATAAAATGAACCTCAGTGTAGGATATTTTATTTATTTTGTTGAGCTACAGCGGGTAACAGGCCAGTCCAGCCCTTCGAGCCGTGATGCCTACCTATTTAATCCTAGCCTAATTGCGCCTTGTAAGGCATGAAAATGCCCAACGCAGGCCTCTCATGGTCTGAGTCAACCTTCCCTCCCTCCTAATCACGGGACTATTTACAATGGACAATTAGCCTGCCAACTGGTTCATCTTCAGACTGTGGGCGGAAACCAGGGAACCCGGAGGAAACCTATGCAGTCACAGGGAGACCAGACAAACTCCCTACGGGCAGTGTGGGAATTGAACCCAGGTTGCTAGTACTGCAAAGCGTTGTGCTAACCATTACACTGGTGACATATACATTTTTTGACAATAAATTTAATTCGAGCTTCTGCACTTTGAAGTGGGTGAGCAGGACCAAAGAGAATTCTCTGTGACCTAGTGTTACCTCAATGGACTGAATGCCCAACAGCTGTTCTATCAAGAAACATGAGAAGCATTTAAGGATAAGGGGAGAAGACGGCTAGCAGGAGGTTCAGGCCACTTAACTTAAACATCAGGGGAAATGTTTGAACTATTCTTAAAGACAATCAAATAAAGCACTTCAAGAACACAAGGTAATTCAGTCAAAGTGGTTTTGTGAAAGAGGAATCATTTTGACTGAGTTAGTGCAATTTTTTTTGATGAACTATGATGTGTTGTGGATTAATGGAAGCTGATAGATATATTGTTGTTAGATTTCAAGAAGGTATTTGAAAAGAAACGACGTCAACAGCTTTGCAGATAATAAGGGTTCCTGGTGTGGGAGATGACATACTGGTGTAGTTAGAAGGATGGCTGACAATCAGGAACCAGAGAGTTGGCGTCAATGGATGTTATTCTGGTTGGGAAGATATAAGGAGCATTGTGTCACAGGAATTATTTTCTTAATATTTTTGATTACTTAGACATGCTTCTTCTGTCCCAATAAACTGCACCAACCAACAACTCATCTATTTTGACATCAGCCTAATTACAATGTCCAATTATCCTGTTAACCAGTACATCTTTGGACTGTGGGAGAAAACTATCACAATCATACCCTTTGTCCACATCAACAGGCTCCAAAATCTGGGCCTCTGTACCTCCCTCTGCAACTGGATCCTTGGCTTCCTCACTGGGAGACCACAGTCAGTGTGGATCAGAAATAACACCTCCTCCTTGGTGACAACCAACACTGGCAAACTTCAAGGATGCGTGCTTTGCCCGCTGCTCTACTCTCTCAACACCCATGATTGTGTCGCTAGGTTTCTGAATGGACAATGAACCCGTGAACACTACCTCACTATTTTTCCCTCTCTTTTTGCACTACTGATTTAATTTAATTTTTTATATATATATTTATTGGGATTTGTAGTTGACAGTAACACACAGGAATAGTCCAGGTGAACCTTCTGCAGCTGTACAGGGCCCTGGTGAGACCACACCTGGAGTACTGTGTGCAGTTCTGGTCTCCAAATTTGAAGAAGGACATTCTTGCTATTGAGGGAGTGCAGCGTAGGTTCACGAGGTTAATTCCAGGGATGGTGGGACTGTCATATGTTGAAAGATTGGAGCGACTGGGCTTGTATACTCTGGAATTTAGAAGGCTGAGAGGGGATCTTATTGAAACATATAAGATTATTAAGGGATTGGACACGCTGGAGGCAGGAAGCATGTTCCCGCTGATGGGTGAGTCCAGAACCAAAGGCCACAGTTTAAGCATAAGGGGTAGGCCATTTAGAACGGAGTTGAGGAAAAACTTTTTCACCCAGAGAGTGGTGGATATATGGAATGCTCTGCCCCAGAAGGCTGTGGAGGCCAAGTCTCTGTATGCTTTTAAGAAAGAGATGGATAGAGCTCTTAAAGATAGCGGAATCAAAGGTTATGGGGATAAGGCAGGAACTGGATACTGATTGTGGATAACCAGCCATGATCACAGTGAAAGGCAGTGCTGGCTCAAAGGGCCGAATGGCCTACTCCTGCACCTATTGTCTATTGTCTTTTGTGAAAACCAAGAACAGGTTGGTGACAACTGGAGGTACAGCTGACAGCCTGGAAAGACAGCAACAGGGCAGGAATGGCTAGTAACCTGACCTGCAACTTCTGGAGGAAGATACCCTACTAGCTACAGACAGTCTTACAGAGACGTAACCCCAGGGGAGAGCTGGGGGGAGGATCAGCACTCCACAAGGACGGACTCAAGAATGTCACCCTTTGTGATTACAAGTAGGAGATGCATTTGTGGCAAGATTTGCAAGAACATGCATGGCCTAAAAATACTTCAGGCCCTGATGAAATGCCTGGAGCAGGAGAGAGCAACACGCTGCACAAGATTCACTCCTGGTGAGATACAGAAGGAGCCCAGGCAGGAGTCACCCCACAGTGCCCCAAACCTTCAAGTGCAATGTGACTTTGTCCATTCTGGAAGGAAAATTAAAACAGGCAGCATATTACCTAAACAGTGAGAGATCGTAGAGTTTGAAGTGTTACATACCTCAAGGAGCTCTGTGAATTTTTTGTGAGAATGATGTAATGGTCTTTTGGAGGTCACCTGATGTACTTTTTCCGCCGATGTGAGGTCACGTGATGACATGTGCACCACGGGTATATAAGGGAAGACCCCAGATGACGCAGTTAGTTTTTAGTTTTTAGTTTTCCAGCTGGAACATTGATGTGTCTCTGTTTCTGTTGTGTATTTGTTTTTATGATGCAGTTTCATTTTTAGAATGGAGTGTTGCGTTCTGTTGCAAGGTACAATAGGGCTGGACTGGAAATTTTTGCTAGATGCGTTGATGTACCTTATTCCAGCAGTAGTACGGGAGAGTGAAGACTTTATCGAAGTACAGGACCCAAAGGATTGAGAGGAGTCGGTATCATTCAGCAGTTTAACAAAGGATCGACCTTATTGAGTCTTCGTTGAAGGAGTAGTGACCTGCATCGAAGATAACTCTTGCCAAAATAGCAAAGAGTTCATGCAAGGTGCTCTCTAGAATTTAAGGTCAGTTGTTTTAAACTGATTATTTCCTGCATCGTGAATCCTTTGGACAGAACCAGCAGGAAAGTCGTGTCTATGAAGAAATCCTTCTCCAGAGAAGTCTCTCCCAATTGAACGTATAAATCTGTTAGACTTTCGAATTTACCATTTTAAGAACTATATCTGACTTTACTGCTTTAAGAACTGTTTTTGCATTTAACACTTTAGGATCCAGTGACGATTTGTTGAACGGCTGCATAGCGGTTAACTTCCGGTGAAGGTTTTCGTTTGTTTTTTTTTATTGTTTATCTGTGTTTAATATATGTTTGGTTGTTTTTATATAACCTGTCTCAATTGATATTCATTGTTGCCGGTTATGTAACAGGAGATACAAAAGGATCTGTGTGTCCTAGTGTGAGGTTCACAGACGGTTAGTACATAGGTACAACAGATAATTAGAAAGTTAACATGAATGGTCTCAACTCAAAATGTCAACTGTTTATTCCTCTCCATTAGTGCTGCCTTACCCGATGAGTTCCTTCAGCATTCTGTGGGTTGCTCTGAATTTCCAGCACCTGCAGAACCACTTTGTGTTCAGAATATTATTTCCTACTGTCATTGGCAATCATTTGTTTCCTATAGTGGGGGAGTCTAAGACCAGAGGACACAGCCTCAGAACAGAGGGACGTCTATTTAGAACGGAGATGAGCGGGAATTTCTTTAGCCAGAGGGTGGTGAGTCTGTGGAATTTGTTACCACAGCCAGCTGGGGAGGCCAAATCATTGGGTATATTTAAGGCAGAGGCTGATAGATTTTTGATTAGTCAGGGCGTGAAGGGATACGGGGAAGAAGGCAGGAGATTGTGGCTGAGAGGGAAATGGATCCCTAATGATGAAATGGCAGAGCAGACTTGATAGGCCAAATGGCCTAATTCTGCTCCTATAAGTTATGGTCTTGTGGTCTTATTGTAAGATTCATTGGATATAAAGTAGGGAGATTATGCTTCAATTATACAGAGTATCTATAGAATCACATGTGGTATATTGTGTGTAGTACTGGTCTCCATGCTTAAGGGTAGGATTTTAAATGTGTCGTTAGAATTTCAAAGAAGGCTTACTGTTCAACTAAAGATTAGCTTTATTTTTTCAAATGTACATCAAAATATCAAAACGTTTCAGTGAAATGCGTTTGTTAGTATCAAATGCATTGCTGGGCAGCCTGCAAGTGTCCCTATGCTTCTGGCACCAACAGAGCATGCCCATGACTTACTAACTTTAACATGTATACGTCTGGAATGTGGGAGGAAAGCGGAGCACCCGGAGAGACCATGTGCAGTCACAGGGAGAACGTACACACGCCTTACTGACAGTGGCGGTAATTGAAACCCGATCGGTGATCACTGCCGCTGTAAATCGATGCACAAACTGCTATGTTCATGTGACTTGTATTTCCTCGAGTTTAGAAGACTGAAAAGGTGCTTGATTGAGATGTATAAGATTCTATAAGTTTGCTTTCGGGTTTGAGGTTCCCTCTTTTGGGAGGATCTGCAACTCGGATCACCAGGTGTTGCCCATTTAAGAGAGAGGTGAGATGAAGATTTATCTGTCAGAGGGTCACAGAAGGATTGAGTTATAAAGGCACAGACACAGGCCCTTCAGCCCAACTCATTGATGCTAACAAAGTTACCTATGGGAGCTGGTCCCATTTGCCTTCCTCGCTTCCTCAGAGGAAGAACGTATGACATGAAATGGTAGAGCATCGTTTTTGCCCATTAGGCCCACAATGTGATGCTGACCTTTTAATCTACTCTGATTGATCTAACCCTTCCCTCCCACATAGCCCTCCATTTTTCTTTCATCCACATGCTTATCTACATTAAATAACCCTAATGTATCTGCCTCTACCACCACCCCAGGCAGCGTGTTCTATGTACTCACCACTCTCTGTGTAAAAAAACTTACCTCCGACATCCCCTCTATGCTTTTCTCCAATTACTTAAAATTATGCCTCCTCGTGTTAGCCATTTCTACCCTGGGGAAAACGTTTCTGGCTGCCCACTTAATCTAAGCCTCTTATTATCTTGTCATCACTGTCAGTACCCCCAGTTGAACAGTCTTTTTGTGTGATTCCCCCTAGCAGTCAGTCTGTGGTTTTGTATTGCCATGTGCTCATGTTTGTTTTCATGCCCCATGTGCTCCTGTCCCCACTCCTGCTCTACTCCGGCCCCTGTATAACTGAGTACTCCGTCTCTCACCTGTTTCTCATTATTACCTGTATTGCTGCCACCTGTGTCTCATTGTGCTCCACCTATCATCTGCCTCTCTGTTTATTGTCAGTGTATTCCAGTCCTGTGTTTTCACCTGTTCATTGCCAGATTGTGCTAGTGAATTTTCCTGAGCCTTTCCAGCATTTGTATCTGAACTCTGTCTGTCTGAATATCGACTCTGCCTGTTTCCCGATTCTGGTTTTGGAATTTCTCTGCGTGCTTTGATCTCTGCCTGAACTTTGACGCCGACTTTGTTTGCACCTCAGGATTTGTTACTCAATTAATATCACTGTGTGCGCAGTACTGGGTCTGCAATTGGATCCCTGCTCCAGCGCCCTGACACATCACCATAATGTGCCGTGTTGAATAATGTGGGTGATCGTGATCTTGTGACCATGATTGTTCCTGTCTAGTTTTTCCACACAAGTGGCTTGCCATTGCCTTCTTTACAGGACAGGTGACCCCAGCCATTATCAATACTCTTCAGAGATTACCTGCCTGGCGCTAGCGGTCGCATAACCAGGACTCATTTGACCATCTGCTCCTATGGCTTCATGTGACCCTGATCGGGAGGGGGAGGGAAGGGGTGGGGGGCTACTAAGCAGGTGCTACACCTTGCCCAAGGGTCACCTGCAGGCTAGTGGAGCAAACCTTACACCTCCTTTGGGAGATCCGCATGGCCACCCACTTATCTTTTACATCTCTCATCTGCCTCTGCTCCATAGAAAAACGGCCCAACTCGCTCAGGCGGTGGAGCTGATACAACAGCAACGTTTTTGGACAGGCACACGAAGAGGTGGGGAATGGAGAGGTACACCCAAACGAAAGTAGCTGTGATTAGTTTAAATTGGCATTCGGTCAGCACTGATACGTTGGGCTGAAGGGCCTGTACCTGTACAGTTCAATGTTCTAATACCGTGGCCATTTCAAGGAGACACAGCATGGCTACAAAGCTGCTTCTCTTTAAATCGCTCGCTTTGTTTTATCCCGAGTCCTTGTGTTAGCATTCTATTAGGATGCACCTCAGCACAAACCACAGGACCATCAGTCAGAGAGAGAGTTTCAGTGTGCAGCTGAAGATCACCAGAGCATGAAGAAGGAATGGAAAGCACAGCAGGTCAAGCGGACAGAAAAGGATTGGATTGTTAAGTCTTTGTGACAGAGAAATGAACTCAGTACCAGCTTTTTCATGAAGAGTTTGAAACAAAACAGTTAGTTTGACCTAGATCCCTTTCACTGCTTCAATACTAAACACATGCCCTCACTGTCAGTCCCACCTCTCCTTTTGTCCACGTCCTCCTTGGTCCGAGGACCCTTGGAGTTACCTGCAGCCCTCCACCTTTCAATGGGCGACTCTTCAAGTGCCAAAGCTCCAACCTTGAGCACAGTTAAATGTTTTGGCCGCAGGGCCCGTTCCTGTGCTGTACTTTTCAATGACTCTCTTACTCTATAGCAATTAAATCAATCACTTCACAGCGACACTGAATATCGATTTGGGTTTTGATGCCCGCTGCTGTCTGTAAGGTGTTTGTATGTTTTACCTGTGAATGCTGGGTCTTCCTCCCCATGCTCCAGTTTCCTCCCCACATCCTAAAGACTTACCACTAACCCAAATGCCTCTTTAGCCAGAGAGTACTGAATCTATGGAATTCATTAACACAGGCAGCTGTGGAGGCCAAGTCATTGGGTATATTTAAGACAGAGGTTGATAGATTCTTGATTAGTCAGGGCATGAAGGGATACGGGGAGAAGGCAGGAGATTGGGCCTGGGAGAGAAAGTGGATCAGCCATGATGAAATAGTGGGGCAGACTCGATGGGCCAAATGGCCTAATTCTGCTCCTGTATCTTATAGTCTTATAGGTTAGTAAGTCTTGGACATGTTTTGTTGGTGTGGAAGCATGGCGACACTTGTGGGCTGCCCCCAGCTCATCCTTTGACTATGCTGACTGTTGACACAAGTGACATGTACAGATGATGAATGAAGATGATCTAATCGTTAAAGCTTCTGTGATTAAGTGAATTCACTGCTCCTTATACAATTACTGTGTAACTGTTTCAGGCACATATATATAGCTAGGGTACCTGAGACTTTTGCACGACACTGTATTTGTCAAGGTGGAGCGGAGAGCGAACTTGTAAATCTGGCGGGAGGAAAGGAGATTGGGAATGGCGAGAATGGAGCGCTGCGGGCGGGGAATGGGACAGGTGGCAGAGAAGGAGTGCCAGGGCAGGGATTGGCATGGGTGCAGACACAGCCAGCCCCGAGACACCAGGCAAGGTGGTTTGATTCCAAACAATTGGTTTATTGATCATTACAGAATGTCTCCCTGGTGCGTCCTGCTCCCTCTCCCCTCTCTTCCCCTTTTTCTAAGCATTATTCCCTGCTCCCTCCCTCCTCCCCCGCTCTCAGACCACAACAAGAGACCCATATCAGAATCAGGTTTATCATCACTCATGCATGTCAAGAAATTGGTTGTTTTTTCAATGACTGCAGTACAGTGCAATACATAAAATTACTACAGCATTGTGCAAAAGTCTTAGGCAACCTAGCTCTATATATGTGCCTAAGAGTTTTACACAGTAGCGTATATGTCAAGATCCTATTAAATTGAGCAGCAGGTTCAAGCAGCTGATTGGCCTATTCCAGTGGCTAATTTGCATATTCATTGTTAACATTTAACCACGTTCCTGTGGATCGGGGGAAATTATGGGACAACGCAAGGATGAGTGATTTCCTTCCTGGAAGAATGTTAGTGAACCAGATGGATTTTTATGGTAATCTGTAGTATTTTTATTGTCGCTGTTGCTGAGACTTCTTTTTCCACTGCAGTTTTATTTAACTACCTGAATTTAATCGCCCCAGCTGCCGCGGTAGGAATTGAACACAACGCTTCCCGATCAGCCTGCTGAATATTAGCCTAGTTATTTGAGCACATGACAGCTTGCCACCAGTCCATCTGAACGTAGAAACTCGATTCAGGGAATTATATTGGATGTGCAAGTGTTAGGTGTTTGATCTAATGTAATGGCGTAGATGTTCAGAGGGACCTTGTGGTCCATGTCCTTAGTTCCTTGACTAGAACTGGACATGGTCACCTGTCTAGTGGGTTCACTGAAGCAACTTCAAACTCTCCCTTCCCTCGGTGGCCTGTGTTAAGATGAGTTCTCATCCTCCCTTTCCCTGAATATCGCTTGGAGTTTGAGTGGGGCAGTAGGGAGTTTGTTTTATATCTTATTTTTATTTATTTAGAGATATTAGATTGGCTCCTTAAGGTTGTTATAGCCGGGGGTGGTAATGGAGATAGGCTCCCACTGCCTATTAAATGCTCCCAGCGGCGTGCATCTCAAATAGGCCCTGACAACCAAGTCCAGCTCCTGGCCTTCACCTGAGACTTAGCTACTAAGCCTGGTAGAACGGTTTCTATTGACAGGAGCAAGGGCAAAGGCGGATTACCGGCACCTTAAAACCAGTCACTTCGGGCAGAAGGGGGTCCTCAGCCGTGGTTGGCAGCTCATCTACGAGAAGGAAAACTCTGATCTCAATTCTCGACTGCGCCTTTGCCCGCTCATGGGAAGGCTTCCTGAGGAAACCCAGAGGGGAAAATCCAGAGTTGGGGTTCCTCAGGCGGTCTTACCTCGAGTTCAACACTGACTGACAACCCCTGTGACATCACTAGCGCCCAGCTGTGTCGGTCTCTGCCGTTCCTTTGGGTCCGTGGAAAGAGGAGGCCTGCTATGTGGGCAACAGCTTGCTCTCATATGGTCCTGCCCTGGCCTGCGTGTCAAGGCAGTGAGGATGCAGCGTCCATGGTCGACCCTGACCAATGTAATCCTCTGATTTAGAGATAAGATGCAGAACAGGCCCCACCAGCTCAACGAGTTGCACCGCCACGTAACCTACCTCTTTCACTCCAGCCGAATTACAGGATAGTTCACAATGACCAATTAACCAACTAACTGCTACTTCTTTGGACTTTGGTCAGACACCGGAGCTCCTGGAGAAAACCCACGTGGTCATGGGGGGACGTGTAAACTCTTTACAGACGGTACCAGAACTGGTACAAACACTGGGATGCCCCTAACTGTAATAGCATCGCACTAAGGTACCCCTTTGGTCACTGGAATATTGTGCCCAGTTCCAGTTGCCTCGTTATAAAAAAATTATGTGGAAGCTTTAGAGAGGGCACAGAAGAAATTTACCAGGATGTCCACTGGACTAGAGAGCACGCCTTACGAGGAAAGATTGCGTGAGTTAGGGCTTTTCTCACTGGAGTGAAGGAGGATGAGAGGTGCCTTGATAGAGATGTGTAAGATTATGAGAGGTGTATGTAGAGCGGACAACCAGTGCCTTCTTCCCAGGGCAGAGGGAGCTAATGCGAGGGGGCAGAATTTTCAGGTGTTTGAAGGAAGCATGGGGAGGATGTCGGAGGGAGGTTTTTTACACAGAGCGTGGTGGGTGTATGGAACGTACTGCAGGGTGGTGGTAGAGGCAGACACTTCACGGACATTTAAGAGAGTTAGGTAGGCACATGGATGCAAGAAAAATGGCAGTCCATGTAGGAGAAAAGGGTTATATCAACCTTACTTGCATTCTTACTGCCCGTTATGCCACTGGTGTTTAGGGCAACAACGAAGGTCCTCCATCTCTGGTGGTGTTCAGGGCTTCCTTCGTCGTGTCAGTAGCTTCCTCTCAGTTTTCACTGCTGTCAGTCATGCGAGTCCCGGGTGGAGACTCAGGAATACTGTCGCACTCAGATGTCGAAAGATTTCTTCATTGAAATTTCTGTAACGATTTTGTTTGACCAGTCAGGTTGGTTGTCCCTGAGCTGGTGGACCGGTGGACCACTCTTAGTCTGGCCTCTACCCTTCGACCTGTTTGGGATGGATGACCCTGCCAGGAGCCAAAGCAGAAAGCCCTGACTCCCGCCAACATAGCTCTCCGGGTCATTAAGGCATGCAAGCCTCCAAACCCAATGACAAGGTTGTGGTCTTCTTGGAGGTAGATTGACCTTGGAGTAGGTTAAGGTCAGCACAACATTGTGGGCTGAGTAGTCTGTACTGTGCTGTAATCTTCTATGTTCTATATTAAGGTATTGTAGTCGTGCAGTCTAGCTGCATTCTCCTTATTGTCACTGTGTGTTGCTAAATCCCTATCCCTTCATCACTGCTGTGTCAAAATCCACGGTTCTCCTGACCTGCCAACATTGTGAGTGTGTCTCTTTCTGCCTTTATCCTCCCCTCTTCAGAATCCCCAAAGGGAGTGAGTGTTGTCGAGAAGATAGGACGTCGACTGAATAATGCGCCCTGCAGTGATAGGGAGGAAACATAAAATGATCTGGTTGACAATTCCCTCCATCTCGGGGAAAGCGGACAAGGTTTAAAGCTTTATTCAGACAGAATCAGCCAACAGCGTGCTCACTGAACTCTCCTTCAAGCTAGTCAAATCGCAAGTAACCCGGAATGCCGCTAAACACACTGCTGCTTGCTTAAGAAGCCTTGTGCATAGGCTGGTGTATCTATAGAGGTGAAATAAAGGAATGCAATTTTCAGGCTTTTGTTCTGCTGCTCGCAGAGTCTTTCAATCAACTGCTTGACCGGGACAATGGGAAGCATTGAAAAAGGAAACTGCTGCTTTGAACAATATCGATTTGGTGCTTAAAACACACTCTATCAGTAGTGTACTGGAGTGCAAAATTATTTTATTTATTGAGCTGGCCCCAAACACACATAAGACCAAAAGTCTTAGGAGCAGAACAAGGCCACTCTGCCCATTGAGTTTTCTCCTCAATTCGATTATGGATGATATATTTTCCTTCTCATTCCCATTCTCCTGCCTTCTCCCTATAACGTTTGACACGCTGACTTATCAAGAACATATCAACCTCTACCTTAACTCCACAGCCACCTGTGGCAATGAATTCCACAGTTCACCTCCGCCAACTGGTTAAAGAAATCCCTCCTCATCTCTGTTCTACAGATTCGTCCCTGTTTTCTGAGGCTGTGCCCTCTGGTCCTTGACTCTCGCACTTCTGGTAGCATCCTCTCCACATCCACTCTGTCTGGGCTTTCAGGGTGTCATATTCCAGGTCAAAGATACTGTATGCTTGGAGTGTTAACATTAGGAACAATGGAAAAGTCCCAGATTCAAGAGGGCAGCAGGATAGCTATTCCAGCAATGAGAGTGGTTGAGGATGTTTTAACTGAATTATACAAACCTAATGAGAATTCTCATAGTATTCCCAAATGCAAAATAATTTAACCTTGCCCTCCTACATAGCCCTCTATTTTTCCTTCATTTGTGTGCCTATTTAAGAGTCTCTTAAATGTCCCTAATATATCTACCTCTACCAGACACTTTGCAGCTCGTTTCATGTACCCACCATTCTTTGTGTAAAAAAACCTATCTCTGACTTCCCATCTATTCTTCCATCCGAACTCCTTAAAATTCTGCTCCCTCATGTTAATCATCTCCGCCCTGGGAAAAAAGTCTCTGGTTGCCCACTTGATTTATGCCTCTTACCTTGTGCATCTCTATCAAATCACTGCTCGTCCTCCTTCACCCCAAAGAGAAAAGCCCCAGCTCGCTCAACCTATCCTCCTCTGAGATTTGCACACTTCCATCAGCAAGCAGCATTTGATTTCTGAACGCCCCTGGGGTATTCTTTGTCCATCCCCCTCACTGTAATTACCTGTGGTCTTGAAGTGTGGGAGCAGGCAACACCAGAGTTAGAGGGATGGGTGATAACTTTGGGGAAGTGGTACATACAGTTCTGTGCAAAGGTCTTAGGTAAATATAACAGTATACTGTATAGACAATAGGTGCTGGAGTAGGCCATTCAGCCCTTCAAGCCAGCACCACCATTCACTGTGATCATGGCTGATCATCCACAATCAGTACCCTTTTCCTGCCTTCTCCCCATATCCCCTCATTCCACTATCTTTAAGAGCTCTATCTAACACTTTCTTGAAAGAATCCAGAGAATTGGCCTCCACTGCCTTCTGAGGCAGAGCATTCCACAGATCCACAACCCTCTGTGTGAAAAAGTTTTTCCTCAACTCTGTTCTAAATTGTCTACCCCTTATTCTTAAACTGTGGCCTCTGGTTCTGGACTCCCCAACATTTGGGAACATGTTTCCTGCCTCTAGTGTGTCCAATCCCTTAATAATTTTATATGTTTCAATCAGATCCCCTCTCATCCTTCTAAATTCCAGTGTAAACAAGCTTAGTTGCTCCCATCTTTCAACATACGACAGTCCCGCCATCCCAGGAATTAACCTCGTGAACTTACGCTTCACCCCCTCAATAGCTAGAATGTCCTTCCTCAAATTTGGAGACCAAAATTGTATACCTAAGACTCCTGCACAGTACTGTAGCAATTTTATGTATTACACTATACTACTGACACAGAATAAAACGAATTTCATGATATATGTGCGTGATGATAAACCTGATTCTAATATGGGTCTCTATTGTGTACTGAGAGTGGGAAGGGGCAGGGTTGTGAAAGGGAGAAGGGAGAGGAAAAGGGAACTTCCCAGAGAGAAACAGAAGCTAGTGTAATGCTATTACAGCAACAGCTGCACAGTCTGAGGATGTGCTGGGAACAGCCGACAAATGTTGCCTCGCTTCTGGCACCAATATAACATGTCTACAACTCCCTAACCCTAACTAATCTGTACTTTCTTGGTATGTGTTAGGAAATCAGAGTACCCAGAGGAAACGCACGTGGTCATGGAGAAAATGTACAGACTCCTTTTAGCCAAAGGTGCAAGTTAACCAGGTTTAATGGTACCGTAATAACATTCGCCTCACTACAGGAAGGCTGTGGAAACTATAGAAAGGGTGCAGGGGATACTTATAAGGATGTTGCCTGGATTGGGGGGCATGCCTTATGAGAATAGGTTGAGGTAACTTGGTCTTTTATCCTCGGAGCGACAAAGGATGAGAGGTGACCTGATAGAGGTGTATAAGATGATGAGAGGCATTGATCGTGTAGATAGTCAGAGGCTTTTTCCCAGGGCTGAAATGGTTGCCACAAGAGGACACAGGTTTAAGGTGCTGGGGAGCAGGTACAGAGGAGATGTCAGGGTTAAGTTTTTTTACGCAGAGAGTGGTAAGTGCGTGGAATGGGCTGCCGGCAACGGTGGTGGAGGCGGATGCGATAGGGTCTTTTAAGAGACTCCTGGACAGATACATGGAGCTCAGAAAAATAGAGGGCTATGGGTAACCCTAGTAATTTCTAAGGTAGGGACATGTTTGGCACAACTTTGTGGGCCGAAGGGCCTGTATTGTGCTGTAGGTTTTCTATGTTTCTGACCACTATGTTAACATAGTAAGAAAAAGTTGAGTTCTTCTGCACAAACATGAGAACGTTTGCAGATGCTGTAAATCCTGAGCAACACACACAAAGTGCTGGCGGAACTCAGCAGGCCAGGTAGCATCTATGGAAAAAAGTACAGTCGACGTTTCGGGCCGAGACAACTTCTCAGTGCAATCTTTAGGGATCAAGGAAGAGTTGCTCTGTCCTGTAGGCTCTGAGGCGGTGGACGAAACCAAGGAGGGCCAGTGACTCCATCTTGAGAGGGGCAGAAGATACCTGCTGAGTCAACAGTTTGTGAAGAGGCACACTCCATCTGCTGTTCACACTGGTCTTTTGTGTGCTCCCATCGACAGGACTTCAGGTTCTCAGTGAAATCTCATTTGGTCATGGTTTAAAGGCTCGGCTTTGCACAGTAAATCCTACAACAACACACCCTTCATAGAATATCCAAGTGTTTGCAAGTAAGCTTAGAGTTAATCCCCAATTCTTCCTCATTCAGTTTTAGTTTATCTGGTTGCCAGAGCTCTTCTTGTATCTGATTAATGTTATTGTTTCACTATCACCATCTGTTTGCATCTGATGTTAGCCTGTTTCAGTAGTCCTGCCTCAGTTTCTGCTCTTACCTTTCCTGGCAACCACCCCTGCCTCTTTAGATCCCTCCTGAGGTTTGTCAACATCTCAAATAAAGTTTAGATAAAGACTAACTTTATTTGTACATCAAAATATACAAAAAAAAGTGAAATATTTCATTTGTATTAATGACCAACACTGTCGAGAATGTAAACACGAGGAATTCTGCAGATGCTGGAAATTCAAGCAACACGCATCAAAGTTGCTGGTGAACGCAGCAGGCCAGACAGCAGCTCTAGGAAGAGGTGCAGTCGACGTTTCGGGCCTAGACCCTTCGTCAGGACTAACTGAAGGAAGAGCTAGTAAGAAATTTGAAAGTGGGAGGAGGAGGGGGAGATCCAAAATGACAGGAGAAGACAGGAGGGGGAGGGATGGAGCCAAGAGCTGGACAGTTGATTGGCAAAAGGGATATGAGAGGATCATGGGACAGGAGGCCCAGGGAGAAGGAAAAGGGGGAGGGGGGGGAAAACCCAGAGGATGGGCAAGGGGTATAGTCAGAGGGACAGAGGGAGAAAAAGGAGAGAGAGAGAAAGAATGTGTGTACATAAATAAATAATGGATGGGGTACGAGGGGAAGGTGGGGCATTAGCGGAAGTTACAGAAGTCAATGTTCATTTTGTCGAGAATGTACCGCGCAGCCCGTAAGCTCACCACCTTCTGGCACTAACGTAACATGCCCACAACTCACTGACGCTTATTAACTTCTAAGGTACTGTGCAGAAGTCTTAGGCACATATACGTAGTCAGGTTGCCCAAGACTTTTGCAAAGTACTGTAGTAATTTTATGTATTGCACTGTACTGCAATTGCAAAAAAAAACAAATTTCATGACATAAGGTCATAAGACCACAAGATGTAGGAGCAGAATTAGGCCATTTGGCCCATCAAGTCTGCTTTGCCATTTCATCATGGCTGATCTAATTCTACTCTTGGGTTCAGTCTCTTGCCTTCTCCCCATATCCCTTCCTACCCTAAACAATCGAGAACCTATCAACCTCAGCCTTAAATATACATAAACACTTGGCCTCCACAGCTGCCTGTAGCGAAGAATTCCACAGGTTCACCGCTCTCTAGCTAAAGAAATTCCTCCTCATCTCCATTCTAAAAGGAAGCCCCTCTATTCTGAGACTCTGTCCTCTGGTCTTGGACTCTCCTACCACAGGAAATGTCCACATCCTACCACATTCATTCTATCAAGGCCTTTCATCATTCCATAGCTTTTAATGAATTCAGGTCCAAAGCCATCAAATGCTCCTCATATGACAAGTCATTCAATCCTGGAATTATCTTCATGAACCTTCTCCAGTTTAGGTTCATCCTTTCTAAGATAAAGGGCCCAAAATTGCTTACAATACACCAAGTGAGGTCTCACCAGTGCTTTATAAAGTCTCAACATTACATCCTTGCTTTTATATTCTAGTTTTCTTGAATTGAATGCTAACCTTGCATTTACTTCCTCACCACTGACTCAACCTGCAAATTAACCTTGAGGCAATCCTGCACAAGGACTCCCAAGTCCCTTGGCACCTCAGGTTTTTGTATTTTCTCACCATTTACAAAATAGTCAACCTTTTCATTTCTTCTACCGAAGTGCATGATCATACACTTCCTGACGCCGCATTCCCTCTGCCATTTTCTTTCCCCGTTCTCCTAATCCAAATCCTTCTGTAATCTCTCTACTTCCTAAAACTACCTGCCCCTCCGCCTATCTTCATATCAGCTGCAAACTTTGCAACAAAGCCATCAATTCAACTATCCGAATCATTGACATATAAAGTAAAAAGAATCGGTCCCAGCACCAGACTGCTGGGGGACAGTACTAGTCATTGGTAGATAACCAGAAAAGGCTCCGTTTATTCCCACCCTTTGCCTCCTGTCAACCAGCCACTGTTTTATCCTTGCTAGAATCTTTCATCTGACATATGTGAGTGATGATCAACCTGATTTTGATATGGGTCTCTACTGTGGACTGAGAGTGGGAAGGGGGAAGGGAGAGGGAAACACCAAAGAGATGTCCTGCGATGATCAATAAACCAATTAATTGGAACCAAATGACCTTGCCCGATGTCTCAGAGCTGGGTGCGTCTGTTCCACGCCAGCCCCACCCCTGCCGCACCCCCTACCCGTGGCGCATCCCCCTCGCCATTCCCAATGTCATTTGCTCCTGCCAGATTTACAAACTTGCTCTCCGCTTCAAATACAGTACTGTGCAAAAGTCTTAGGCACCCCAGGGCTTTTGGCTCTTTGCATCATTTCTGCACTCAGTATGAACACATCTGATAGAGTCATAGAAAAGTACAGCACAGAAACATTCCCTTCAGCCCATCTAGTTCATGCTGAACCATTTAAACCTCCTACTCCCATCGACCTGCACCGGGACCATATGCCTCCATACCCCTACTATCTCTGTACTTATCCAAACTTTGATTAAATGTTGAAATCAAGCTTGCACTGGCAGCTCGTTCCACACTCTTACCACGCACTAAGTGAAGAAATTTCCCCTCATGTTCCCCTTAAACTTCTCACCTTTCACCCTTAGGCGTGACTTCTAGTTGTAGTCCCACCCAGCCTCAGTGTAAAAAGCCTGCTTGCATTTACCCTATCTATACCCCTCATAATTTTGTCTACCTCCATCAGATCTCCTCTCAACCCAAGGAATAAAGTCCTAATCTACTCAATCCTTCCATATAACTCAGGTTCTCCAGACACAACAACATCCTGGTAAATTTTCTCTGCACTCTTTAAATCTTATTGACATGTTTCCTGTAGGGAAAGTGACCAAAACTTTTCACAATACTCCAAATTAGGCCTCACCAATATCTTATAGAACTTCAAAATTTTATTTCTTAACACAAACACGAGGAAATCTGCAGATGCTGGAATTTCAAGCAACATTCATCAAAGTTGCTGGTGAACGCAGCAGGCCAGGCAGCATCTATAGGAAGAGGTACAGTCGGCATTTCGGGCTGAGACCCTTCGTCAGGACTAACTGAAAGAAGAGATAGTAAGAGATTTGAAAGTGGGAGGGGGAGATTTCCTTTTATTTCAAGCACATGAGCCCCAAATCACAAGATTTCCTTAAGATCTAAAAATCTAGTGAACTTAGTCTTGAGTCTCCTCGGTGACTGGTTTATCTTCCAACATCAATTTAGAACACAGAACATAACACAGGAAAGCCCAGAGCAGATCCTTCAGCCCACAATGTTGTGCCTACCCATACAAACTAGCTCCATGATCAATTTAACCCTTCCCTCCTACACAGCCCATAATCCTCCATTCATGTGTCTATCTATTTTTCAATTGCCCCATTGTATCAGCCTCTACCAATGCGTTCCACGTACGTAATGCTCTCTGTGGAAAAAGACTACTTCTGACATCCCCCTATACTTTCCTCCCATCACCTTTAAAGGATGTCCTCCTGGTGTTTGCCGCTCCTCCCTGAGAAAAGGGTGTTGGCTGCCCACTCACCTACGCCTCTTCTCATCTTGTGCACTTCTTAAGAAGTTGCCCCTCATCCTCCTTCACTCAAAACAGAAAATCCCTCGATCACTCAACCTGCCTTCACAAGGCATGTCCTCTTATACTGAACAGAATCAGAATCAGGTTTAATACCACCGGCATATGTCGTAAAATTTGTTAACTTTGCAGCAGCAGTACAACGCAATAAATATAGAAAAAACTGAATTACAATAGGTATATACAGTATATGTATATTAAATAGTTAAATTAAATAAGTAGTGTTAAAACAGAAATAAAATAAGTAGTGAGATGGTGTTCTTGGGTTCGATGTCCATTCAGAAATCGGATGACAGAGGGGAAGAAGCTGTTCCTGAATCATTCAGTGTGTGTCTTCAGGCTTCTGTACCTCCTTCCTGATCGTAGCAATGAGAACAAGGCATGTCCTGGGTGATGGGGGTCCTTAACGATGGATGCTGCCTTTTTAAGGCACCATTTCTTGAAGATGTCTTGGATACTATGATGGCTAGTGTTCATGATGGAACTGATTAATTTATTGTCATTAATCAGGACAATAAGATTATTATTAGATTATGGTGCTACTCCAGTCCATGCAAAACAGATATTTACAATGCATGCGTTATTGTTTTATTTAAAAAAATTCACAGATTTGCATGCAACTAGTGACTTTGATAATCCATAACACTCAAAGGCCATTCGCAAGCCAGGGTGTAGTATTATTCAGCTGCACGACAATCCTTGAGAAGAAGCTGTTCTTCAGTCTTGCTGTCTTGGCTAAGATGCTTCTGTATCTCCTACTAGATGACAGCAGATTGAACAGTGTCTGCGATGGGATGGGTCTTTAATGATGTTACCAGCAATAAAAGTTGTAGATAGTCTCAGGTCTGGTAGTTGAGCTCCAGTGATGCGCTGAGCCATCCTAAACACCTGTTGGAACGCATTGTGATCTGTCTTGTTGCAGCTAGAATAACACACTGTCATTCCATATGTCAGTATGATCTCTATCGCACACCAATAAAAGTTGGCCAGCAATTATTGGGCAGATTAGCTCTCCTTAAGCACCTCTAGAAGTATAGTCACTGAGACCAAATAAGTGAGCATATTAGAAGCAGAGGTTGATAAGTTCTTGATTAATCAAGGCATCAAAGGTTACAGGGAGAAGGCAATGAAATACAATGTTGGAAAGTGTATGGTTATGCACTTTGGTGGAAGAAATAAACGGGCAGAATATTAGTTAGATAGGGAGGGAATTCAAAATGCAGAGATGCAAAGGGACTTGGGAGTCCTCGTGCAGGATACCCTAAAGGTTAACCTCCAGGTTGAGTCGGTGGTGAAGAAGGCGAATGCAATGTTGGCATTCATTTCTAGAGGTATAGAATATAAGAGCAGGGATGTGATGTTGAGGCTCTATAAGGCACTCGTGAGACCACACTTGGAGTATTGTATGTAGTTTTGGGCTCCTTATTTTAGAAAGGATACACTGACATTGAAGAAGGTTCAATGAAAACTCACGAGAATGATTCCAGGAATGAAAGGGTTACCATATGAGGAACGTCTGGCAGCTCTTGGGCTGTATTCCCTGGAGTTCAGGAGAATGAGGGGGGATCTCATAGAAACATTCCGAATGTTAAAAGGCCTGAACAGATTAGATAGGGCAAAGTTATATCCTATAGTAGGGGAGTCTAGGATGGAGGGCACAACTGCAGGATTGAAGGACGGCCATTTAGAACAGAAATGCAGAGGAATTACTTTAGTCAGAGAGTGGTAAATCTGTGGAATTTGTTGCCATGAGTGGCTGTGGAGGCCAAGTCATTGGATGCATTTAAGGCAGAGATAGATAGGTTCTTGATTAGCCAGGGCATCAAAGGGTATGGGGAGAAGGCAGGGGGAGTGGGGATGACTGGAAGAATTGGATCAGCCCATGATTGAATGGCGAAACAGACTCAATGGGCTGAATGGCCTACTTCTGCTCCTATATCTTATGGTCTTATGGTCTTATGGTCTTAAGGCAGGACAATGGTGTTGATGGAGATAACAAATCAGTCATGAAGGAAAGGCGGAACAGACTCAGTGGGCCAAATGGCCTAATTCTGTTCCTGTATCGTATGAAGTGATACGTGTATGCAGGTGAGGATGGGAGATGGGTAAACGGAGGAGAGGATAGTGGACAAAACGAAAGAGGATAGGAGGTGATAGGTGGAGACAACAAAGGGCTGCAGATGATGGAAACTGAAGGAAAGGAAAGTGGGCCATGGAATCAAGTAAGGGAGGTGAGGATGGCAGATGGGAACAGTGTGGCCATTCTGAAGTTTAGCTAACCTGCACCCACTCTGTTGCTTTCTCTCTCATTGTGGTCTACCCCTTCCTCCGACATCTTCCAACCGCCCCACCCAGTGGGAGGAGTGTGCCGGCGATGGGCAGATAACGTAGATGGAGGATGTTGTGCCCGTTATTGAGGGAGAGTGCAGAGCAGACTCGAACACCAGCATGCAGGGCACTCAGCAGCGCTTCACTGATTACGCGGCTTGTACAGCAAGTGAACTCCTCTCCTGTGGGAGCGGCTAACTGAGCCACTATTAACTACCAGTACAGAGGAGGGGAAAGAAATTGAGTCATCGGACGTTGGGGGTGGGGTGTTCGATGGTGTAGGAGGAAGTGTGTAGACCACAATGAGAGAGAAAGGGGCAGGAGGAAGAGCAGGTTAGCTGAACTTCTGGATGTTTCAGTAAGGTCACACTTTAATTCTTCTAAGCATGAGAGAATTCCGGGTCACTCAAAGAGCAAATTTTTTCAAAGCTTGCAGAGAGATTTAGGCCAGTTAGACGAGTGGGCTGAAAGATGGGAGATGGAGTTTAATGCTGATAATTGTGAGGTGCTACATTTTGGTAGGACTAATCAAAATAGGACATACATGGTAAATGGTAGGGCATTGAAAAATGCAGTAGAACAGAGGGATCTAGGAATAATGGTGCATAGTTCCCTGAAGGAGGAATCTCATGTGGATAGGGTGGTGAAGCAAGCTTTTGGTATGCTGGCCTTTATAAATCAGAGCAATGAGTATAGGAGTTGGGATGTAATGTTGAAATTGTATAAGGCATTAGTGAGGCCAAATTTGGAGTATTGTATACAGTTCTGGTCACCGAATTATAGGAAAGATGTCAATAAAATTGAGAGAGTACAGAGGAGATTTACTAAAATGTTGCCTGGGTTTCATCTCCTAAGTTACAGAGAAAGGTTGAATGAGTTAGATCTTTATTCTTTGGAGCGTAGAAGGTTGAGGGGGGACTTGATAGAGGTATTTAAAATTATGAGGGGGATAGATAGAGTTGACGTGGATAGGCTTTTGCATTGAGAGTGGGGGAGATTCAAACAAGAGTACATGATTTGAGAGTTAAAGGGCAAAAGTTCAGGGGTAACATGAGGGGGAACGTCTTTACTCAGAGAGTGGTAGCTGTGTGGAACGAGCTTCCAGCAGAAGTGGTTGAGGCAGGTTCGATGTTGTCATTTAAAGTTAAATTGGATAGATATATGGACAGGAAAGGAATGGAGGCTTATGGGCTGAGTGCAGGTTGGTGGGACTAGGTGAGAGTAAGAGTTCGGCACGGACTAGCAGGGCCGAGATGGCCTGTTTCCGTGCAGTAATTGTTATATGGTTATATGGTTATAAATCTTGGTGGGCCAGTTTAAGGTGACCTAGCAAAATACATTCAGGTTTACCCCTCTTATCTATGATAAAAGTCTTTTCTCCTTGTTCCAAAATGCAGAACAGGCCATTGTAAGGGGGGTCTAAGGGGATGTTGGTGTGCATCATGGCGGACAAAAGCAAGTGGGATGTAATGTAAGTCAAAAGGAACTCAAGAGTGCTATACGCCATGATGGGAGATTGGAATAGGTGTAAAGCAATTTAATGTGCTGGAGAAGTTGAAATGTTGTTGAGAGACCAACCAGGCATTAGTGGCATCAGGAATGAAATCACCTGGCATTGTAATGGCTGCCTGTATACTGACTCAGCCACGGACGACTGCAGTCCTCTTTTGGAGCTGTTCTGAGCCCCAGCTGGACCCACGGGAGACAAGCATGCCAACACTCATCAGTCAGGGAAACCTTTAAGGAGCGGTTAAACTGCTCACACAGGCCTTTGGCATTAAGCAGGGTCAATAGTCAACTCATGTTGGCTCAAGCACGCGAAAAGTGTGCAGAGATGGGACTTGGAGGCACTGGCAACAAGTATATCATCCAGGCAAACAAAAAGAAAATGTAATTCCTTTAGTACAGAGTCCATCAGCCTCTGTCAAATCTGTTTCTTTAAATCCAAGGAGCCTTGCCATTGGATCGCAGATGAGCTCTTTAAATAGAGCTGTGCCTTTTCCCATTTGGTGGGACTGTTGAAATTAACAAGATGAGGGAACTGAGGTAAGAGAAGGCTCCTTGAAACCGTGTGGCAAATTGGGGCAGTTTCGAGGGAGCTCAGTGGATGGGGAGGTGAAGTGTAAAATGTTTACTAATATTTGATGTAACAGAATGCTGTCGTTAAACTGTGGTTCAGAGGCAGATTGTATGCAATGAGACAAGGTGCGATCTGTTATTTGTGTGTAACTTCTGGAAATGAGATGCATTGTTTACTGATGGTTAATAAATTGTACATTTTCTATTATTGCTAATTTCAAATTGGAGTCCAGAGGCACTTTGACTGTTTACAAATGTTTATTAATGTCCTCTGTTTCAGACTCCGGAAAATTTAAGCAGGTAAAGTATTGCAGAATTATAAAAATAAATCTTAATAAAGGTTCCCTTCTCCACTCTAAAAAAAACCTGTCAGTTCTTTTAAATTTGGTTTCATGGTGTGGAGGAGAGGTTTGGAGTGAGGGGTTGGGGGAGCAGGGAGGTGGATTTTAGGTTACCGTGCCTCCCCCTTATCAGCCATAACTTCAGATTCCACCCAGCAATGGGATGCAATGCGGTAGCACGGCAGTTAGCATAACACTATACAGGGCCAGCGATAGCTGTTCAATTCCTACTGCCATCCGTCCCAATTTGTACACTCTCCAGCAGGACTGTACGGATTTCCTCCAGGTTCTCCAGTTTCCTCAAAGACGTACGGGTGAGGGTTAGGGAGTCGTGAGCATGCTGTGTTGACACTTGCAATTCCAGTACAATCCTGGCTGATTTCATTTGATGCAAATGACACATTTCCCTGTATGTGTTGATGTTCTACAGTAACGTGCAAAAGTCTTGGGCACATATATAGAGCTAGGGTGCTGAAGGCTTTTGCGCAATACTGTATTTGTCAACGTGGAGCGGAGAGCGAGTTTGTCAATCAGATGGGAGCAAAGGATGTTGGGAATGGCAATGGTGGAGTGCTGAGTGGAGGGGTTTGGGACAGGCAGCAGAGAAGGAGGTGCCAGGGTGGAAGATGGCACAGGTGCCGACACACCTGGCCCTGAAACGTCAAGCAAGGTCGTTTGATTCCAAAGAATTGGCTTATTGATCATTACTAGACGAGGGGTCCCGGCCTGAAACGTCGACTGCACCTCTTCCTATAGATGCTGCTTGGCCTGCTGCGTTCACCAGCAACTTTGATGTATGTTGCTTGAATTTCCAGCATCTGCAGAATTCCTGTTGTTTACTAGAATGTTACCTGGGTTTCATCACTTAAGTTACAGAGAAAGGTTGAACAAGTTGGGTCTTTATTCTTTGTAGAATGTTGAGGGGGGACTTGATAGAGGTATTTAAAATTATGAGGGGGATAGACAGAGTTGATGTGGATAGGCTTTTTCTATTGAGAGTGGGGGAGATTCAAACAAAAGGACATGAGTTGAGAGTTAAAGGACAAAAGTTTAGGGGTAACATGAGGGGGAACTTCTTTACTCAGAGAGTGGTGGCTGTGTGGAATGAGCTTCCAGCAGAAGTGGTTGAGGCAGGTTCGATATTGTCGTTTAAAGTTAAATTGGATAGATATATGGACAGGAAAGGAATGGAGGGTTATGGGCTGAGTGCAGGTCGGTGGGACTAGGTGAGAGTAAGAGTTCGGCATTGACTAGAAGGGCCGAGATGGCCTGTTTCCGTGCTGTAATTGTTATATGGTTATATAAATGTCTATTGTAGGAAACAATCTAGCGAAGTTCATTATACTTCCTCTATAGGTACATCCTTAAGTGTGGAGAACAGAACCCTACATAATATTTCCAATGCCACTTTCTTTGGTCACAATGGCACAGCTGGTAAAGCTCCTGCCTCACAGTGCCAATGTCAGCAATGATTATCAGGACTCTGAAAACTCTCACTCATTCTTCAACCACACTTTATTTCCTTGTGCTCATAGAGAACGGCATGGCCCCCTGTCACCACATAGTTCTGAAGCTTGAAAAAAGAAATTCCATTTTTATTCAGCAATTGACCAATTGGGAATCTTGTGGGAATCTTGTGGATGTTCATCTTCCTCATTTGCAGAATCAGTCACCAGCCACACTACGATAATATCCAATAGAATCCCAATGCTAAATGCCAATAATACTTCAAAATTACTGAAGTAACTGTCCAATACTAAAATCCTCCATTCATATCCTTATCTTGTCTCTGTACACCAAATGGCTCTAGCCCCCTGCTGTACAAGGGGAGCTATGATCTACAAGTTCAAGTTCAGGTTTAATTGTCATTCAACCATGCATGAATACAGCCAAATGAAACCGCTCTGGTCCGGGGCAATGATACAAAACACTGCACCAACCATCACACACTGTTTGAGGTGGCACGGTAGCGTAGTGGTTAGCACAACGCTTTACAGTACAGGCGACCCGGGCTCAATTCCAGCCACTGCCTGTAAGAAGCTTGTATGTTCTCCCCGTGACTGTGTGGGTTTCCTCCAGGTGCTCTGGTTTCCTCCCACAGTCCAAAGACGTACCAGCTGGTAGGTTAATTGGTCATTGTAAATCGTCCTGTGATTAGGCTGGGATTAAACCGGCGGATTGCTGGGCGGCACAACTGGAAGGGCCAGAAGAGCCTGTTCCACACAGCTTCTCAATAAATAACTATAAAGACAGCGCAGAGCACATACAGTGCCATGCAAAAGTTTGGGCACCTCTGGTCAAAATTTCTGTTACTGTGAACAGCTAAACGAGTAAAAGATGAACTGATTTCCAAAAGACATAAAGTTAAAGATGACACATTTCTTTAATACTTTAAGCAAGAAAAATTTTTTTATTTCCATCTTTTACAGTTTCAAAATAACAAAAAAGGAAAAGGGCCCGAAGCAAAAGTTTGGGCACCCTGCATGGTCAGTACTTAGTAACACCCCCTTTGGCAAGTATCACAGCTTGTAAATGCTTTTTGTAGCCAGCTAAGAGTCTTTCAATTCTTGTTTGGGGATTTTCACCCATTCTTCCTTGCAAAAGGCTTCTAGTTCTGTGAGATTCTTGGGATGTCTTGCATGCACTGTTCTCTTGAGGTCTATCCACAGATTCTCAATGATATTTAGATCAGGGGACTGTGAGGGCCATGGCAAAACCTTCAGCTTGCACCATTGTGGATTTTGAGGTGTGTTTAGGATCATTATCCTGTTGTAGAAGCCATCCTCTTTTTATCTTCAGCTTTTTTACAAACGGTGTGATGTTTGCTTCCAGAATTTGCTGGTATTTAATTGAATTTATTCTTCCCTCTACCAGTGAAATGTTCCCCGTGCCACTGGCTGCAACACAAGCCCAAAGCATGATCGATCCACCCCCGTGCTTAACACTTGGAGAGGTGTTCTGCTCATGAAACTCTGCACCCTTTTCTCCAAACATACCTTTGTTCATTGCGGCCAAAAAGTTCTATTCAAAAGGTTCAAAGGAACATCTAAACAAGCCTGATGCGTTTTTGAAACAAGTCCTGTGGACTGATGAAGTTAAAATAGAATTGAAATACTCTTAGCTGGCTACAAAAAGCGTTTACAAGCTGTGATTCTTGCCAAAGGGGGGTGTTACTAACTACTGCCATGCTTTTGCTTCAGGCCCTTTTCCTTTTTTGTTATTTTGAAACTGTAAAAGATGGAAATATAAAAGTGATCTTGCTTAAAATATTAAAGAAATGTGTCATCTTTAACTTTATGCCTTTTGGAAATCAGGTCATCTTTTACTCACTTAGTGATTCACAGTAAAAGAAATTTTGACTGGGGTGCTCAAACTTCTGCATGCCACTGTATAAGAGAGCAAGTAAGTATACAGCCACGCAAAAATCAATTTATATATACAGTAGCCCAAGTTCCTGAGTGATATGCCCTGTAAGTTGGATGTTATTGGCAAGAACAAGCAGCTCTTAGCAGTCCACAGGAGAATGCATGCACACATGTGTACAATCCAGCTTGTCATTCCACCGATCGAGCAGTAGAGGGCAGCACCAATGGGAGGGGCATCACCCTAACCCAGCATGGATGCCACACTACACCGCCTCCAGCATCTCCTCCTCTGGACTGCTGTAACAGGCAAGACAACGTCCTGCGACCTAGTCATCACTACAACCGAGGCCGCACAGTGCCCCTGCTGTCTGTCTTGCCAATAAACAAGGGAAATGGACTTGCAGCATTTTGTATTACCGATGTCCAACAGGGTCTTGCGATCGCAAGAGAAGCATTCAAGATAATCACTCGTTATTAGACTTCAAAGGACTCCCTCGCCTGCATTGACTGCACACTGTCTGTAAATTATCCTTGCCCTGATATTATCTTAGCCCTTGCCTTGCCACAAATTCCAGACCTCTGCTGCTAACTGGATGCAGTTTTCATATTCTCCTTGTGGCAATGTTGGTTCCCCTCAGTTACTCTCATCTCTTCCCCTCCCTAAAGACATGATTCTGATTCTGAAGTACTGATCGACCACTGAGTTCTTCCAGCACCATATTAATTGCTCCAGATCCCAGCATATTCACTTTCCAATGTCAGTGGTACAGATAGATAGTGTTTAATTTTCTGAAACATATTTGGAGTATTGGCCCATTAGTTTGGTGACATGAGTTTAATCTCACCAAGGTGGCCGGGGAATTTCAATTCCAGTAATTGAAAAAGGCTGGATTTAAGAAATATAGAACATAGAACCTTACAGCACAATACAGGCCCTTCAGCCCACAATGCTGTGCCGATCTTTTAATCTACTTGAAGATTAATGTAACCCTTTCCTCCCACATAGATCTCTAGTTTTCTTTCATCCATGTGTCAATCTAAGAATTTCTTAAATGTCCCCAGTTTATCTGCCTCTCCCACCACCCCTGCACTCACAACTCTCTGTGGTGAGATCTACATTTCTGTGCAAATGTCTTAAGCACATATACTGTATATAGCTGTGCTGGCACGTGGCCAAGTGGTTAAGACGTTTGTCTAGTGATTTGAAGGTTGCTGGTTCGAGCCTTGGCTGAGGCAGCGTGTTCTGTCCTTGAGCAAGGCACTTAACCACTCATTGCCCTGCGACAACACTGCTGCCAAGCTGTATGGGTCCTAATGCCCTTCCCTTGGACAACATCAGTGTCGTGGAGAGGGGAGACTTGCAGCATGGGCAACTGCTGGTCTTCCATACAACCTTGCCCAGGCCTGCACCCTGGAAACCTTCCAAGGCGCAAATCCATGGTCTCATGAGACTAACGGAAGCCTATATATAGAAACCATAGAAACCATAGAAAAACTACAGCACAGAAACAGGCCTTTTGGTCCTTCTTGGCTGTGCCGAACCATTTTCTGCCTAGTCCCACTGACCTGCACACGGACCATATCCCTCCATACACCTCCCATCCATGTATCTGTCCAATTTATTCTTAAATGCTAAAAAAGAACCCGCATTTACCACCTCGTCTGGCAGCTCATTCCATACTCCCACCACTCTCTGTGTGAAGAAGCCCCCGCTAATGTTCCCTTTAAACTTTTCCCCCCTCACCCTTAACCCATGTCCTCTGGTTTTTTTCTCCCCTTGCCTCAGTGGAAAAAGCTTGCTTGCATTCACTCTATCTATACCCGTCATAATTTTATATACCTCTCTCAAATCTCCCCTCATTCTTCTACGCTCCAGGGAATAAAGTCCTAACCTATTCAACCTTTCTCTGTAACTGAGTTTCTCAAGTCCTGACAACATCCTTGTAAACCTTCTCTGCACTCTTTCAACCTTATTTATATCCTTCCTGTAATTTGGTGACCAAAACTGAACATGATACTCCAGATTCGGCCTCACCAATGCCTTATACAACCTCATCATAACATTCCAGCTCTTATACTCAATACTTTGATTAATAAAGGCCAATGTACCAAAAGCTCTCTTTACGACCCTATCTACCTGTGACGCCACTTTTAGGGAATTTTGTATCTGTATTCCCAGATCCCTCTGTTCCACTGCACTCCTCAGTGCCTTACCATTAACCCTGTATGTTCTACCTTGGTTTGTCCTTCCAACGTGCAATACCTCACACTTGTCTGTATTAATCTCCATCTGCCATTTTTCAGCCCATTTTTCCAGCTGGTCCAAGTCCCTCTGCAGGCTCTGAAAACCTTCCTCACTGTCTACTACACCTCCAATCTTTGTATCATCAGCAAATTTGCTGATCCAATTTACCACATTATCATCCGGATCATTGTTATAGATGACAAATAACAATGGACCCAGCACTGATCCCTGTGACACACCACTAGTCACAGGCCTCCACTCGGAGAAGCAATTCTCTACCACCACTCTCTGGCTTCTTCCATCGAGCCAATGTCTAATCCAATTTACCACCTCTCCATGTATACCTAGCGACTGAATTTTCCTAACTAACCTCCCATAGGGGACCTTGTCAAAGGCCTTACTGAAGTCCATGAAGTCCATTATATATAATAATAATGTATATAGCTAGAGTGCCTAAGGCTTTTGCACAGTACTGTCCCTCTACCTCTGATAGCCCCCTATACTTCCTCCAATCACCTAAAACTTATGCTCCCTCATATTAGCCTTTTCCACTCAAGTTACCCACTGAATCTGTGCCTCTAGTCATCTTGTATACCTCCATCAAATCACATATCCCCATATTGCCCTATCACTGAACTGTTCCCATAACCTATGGACACTTTCAAAGACTCTTCGTTTCATGCTCTTGATATTTCTTGTTTATTTATCTATCATCATTATTATTTTTCTTCTGTATTTGCCTATTTTGTTGTCTTTTGCACATTGATTGTTTGTCCATCCTGTTAGGTGTGGACTTCCAATTACTCAGTTGTGTTTCTTGTACTTACTGTGAATAACCACAAGAAAATAAATCTCAGGGTTGTATATAGTGACATGTATGCACTTTGATATTAAATTTACTTTGAATTTTTGGAACTCAATAAGTCAGTCAAAGTCAGCTTTGAGTCCTGACGAAGGGTCTCGGCCTGAAACGTCGACTGTACCTCTTCCTAGAGATGCTGCCTGGCCTGCTGCGTTCACCAGCAACTTTGATGTGTGTTGCTTGAATTTCCAGCATCCGCAGAATTCCTGTTGTTTAGCTTTATTATCCTTGCTTTCTATGACATGAAATCTGTAATTTTGTGGTACAGTACAGCACAAAGGCATAAAATTACTCTGTCTGTCTGTCTGTCTAGGTACCATATCCGATGTGGACGTTGGTGACCATGGTTTTCCATAGAGATCTATCCCTCGTTCTTTTGATGACTTCCATTTCCTTCATGTGTAGCCACCTGGCTAGGATTTTGATGTACATAAGCTGAGGTCTTCCTCTAGGTTTGCTCCCCTCAAATCTTTCCAGAGAGTATGAGTTTTTCTAGTTCATCTTTCCGCATGATGTGTCTGAGGAATCTGAGTTGTCTTTCTCTTATTATTGGTATGAGTGATTGAACTGCTTGGGCTCTTCTGAGAACTTCTTCATTTGATGTGTGTGTGGTCCATGATATTTTTAACATTCTCCTGTAGAACCATAATTCAGCTGCTTCTAGTCTCTTTTCCATTGCTGGAGAAATGGTCCAGCATTCACTTCCATAAGTCAGGGTAGAATAAATGTAGCACTGCAGTATTCTGTTTTTAGTGTACGTGCTCATCTTTCTGTCTGTAAATTACTATAAATTACAAAATTAAAATAAAGGAATAGCGAGGTAGTGTTCATGTGTTCATTGTCCGTTCAGAAATATGATGGCGGAGGGGAGGAAGCTACTGCTGAGTCATTGAATGTGGTCTTCAGACTCCTGTACCTCCTCCCTGATGGCAGTAACAAGAAGGGGGCATGTCCTGGATGGTGATGGATGCCACCTTCTTGAGGCACTGCCTTTTGAAGGTGCCCTCGATGGTGGGGAGGGTTGTGCCCGTGATGGAGCTCGCTGAGTCTACAACCCTCTGCAGCCTCTTGCAATCCTGTGATGTAACCAGTCAGAATGCTCTCCTCCGTACAGCGATAGAAATTTACAAGAGTCTTTGGTAACATACCAAAGAACTGTCATCTGGACTACAGGAATCAACCCAGTGAACCTTCTTGCAGGGTTCAATCTAGAACTTCGATAATTTGCTTCCTCCCACAGATGCTGCTGAACTCATAGAGTTCTTCCAGCAGATTCTTTGGTGCTTCAGATTCCAGCATCTTGCATCTTCTCTGAATTGCCTGTTGTGGAACATTTCCACCCATCTGAGACGTTTACCGGGAGCACTGATATGCAGGGTACTTAGCATCATCAGTGATCCCTCCCGTCCCTCCAGCAATCTCTTTGACCCCCTATCATCAGGCAGGAGGTACTGTAGCATTAGGACAAGGACTGCTAGGATGGGGAGCAGCTTCCTCCCCCAGGGCATGAGACTGCTGAACTCCCTGCCTTCACCCAGGTCCAATCATGTATGAAGCGCCAATAGTGTTATACTATTTAGTTTTTAACTTGTGTCACAAATGCTCCTTATTGTTTGTTAATGTGTTTGTGGTAATATTACACTGTGTTGTGTGAGAGTTATATGTATTGTGTCGCACGCCTTTTCCAGAGGAACGTTGTTTTGTTTGGCGGTGTGTACGAGTACATTTAAATGACAATAAGCTTGAACTTAGAAACACAGAAAATAGGAGCAGGAGTAGGCCATTCGGCCCTTCGAGCCTGCACTGCCGTTCAGTACGATCATGGCTGATCATCCAACTCAGAACCCTGTACCTGCCTTCTCTCCATACCCCCTGATCCCTTTGGCCACAAGGGCCATAACTAACTCCCTCTTAAACATAGCCAATGAACTGGTCTCAACTGTTTCCTGTGGCAGAGAATTCCACAGATTCACTACTCTCTGTGTGAAGAAGTTTTTCCTCATCTCAGTCCTAAAAGGCTTCCCCTTTATCCTCAAACTGTGACCCCTCGTTCTGGACTTCCCCAACATCCAGAACAATCTTCCTACATCTAGCCTGTCCAATCCCTTTAGAATTTTATACGTTTCAATAAGATCCCCCCTCAATCTTCTAAATTCCAGAGAGTATAAGCCTAGCCGATCCAGTCTCTCATCATTTGAAAGTCCTGCCATCCCAGGAATCAATCTGGTGAACCTTCTTTGTACTCCCTCTATGGCAAGAATGTCTTTCCTCAGATTAGGGGGCCAAAACTGTACACAATACTCCAGGTGTGGTCTCACCAAGGCCTTGTACAACTGCAGTAGTACCTCCCTGCTCCTGTACTCGAATCCTCTCGCTATAAATGCCAGCATACCGTTCGCCTTTTTCACCGCCTGCTGTACCTGCATGCTCACTTTCAATGACTGGTGTATAATGACACCCAGGTCTCGTTGCACCTCCCCTTTTCCTAATCGGCCACCATTCAGATAATAAACTTGAACATTAATCCCTGAGTTTATGACTCGGATTCCAGAGTGCTTGATACTCTACACCCCAAGGGCATACGGTGTCAGCCACTGGGAGGTTTACTCCCAGCTGAAGGAAGGGCAGTGAGCCCCTGGTGGGCAAAGCAATTGTTTCAAGGACAACATCAAAATCAGCCTGGAGAAACTCAACACTACATCTAAAAACTGGGAAGACGCTGCACTCGATAGACACGCCTGGAGGAAAACCGTTCGAAAGGGAGCTGCGCCACATGAGAGATAGCTGCTGTGTTGCAGAGAACAAGCGGCAGCTGTGAACAAAGAGACTGAATGACCAGGAGACCTGACCGCTGCCACGTACTCTTGCCCACACGGCGTCAGAATCTCTGGATTCTGGATTGGCCTCTACAGGCACCTGAGGACCCACCAACAGACAACCCCTGAGGAGAACATCACTCAAATGATCACGCTAAAAGAGCAAGCAAAAGAACCAGAAAGGAGAAAGTATATTTCTTTCCTTTATGGGAACCCTGGGTGCCCCACCATGAGGTTCAGAAACTGTTATTACCCCTCAACTGTCAGGCTCCTGAACAAAAGTGGATAACTTCACTCACTTAAACACTGAACTGATTCCATAATCTGGGGATTCATTTTCAAGGATTCTACAATTCATCTTCTCAACATTATTTTATCTATCTATCTGTTTGTTGCTTATTAATTTCTTTTTGCATTTGCATAGTTTGATGTCCATCTTTGTTTGTGTATAGTTTTTCATTGACACTATTGTGTTTCTTTGTATATACTGTGAATACTCACATGAAAATGAATCTCAGGGTTGTAAATGGTGGCATACATGTAGTTTGATAATGAATTTACTTTGAACACACATTGCTGAGGAGGACAAGAGTCAAACTCCATAATTCTGGGTGCAGTGTGAGTATGAGAGGATAGGATCAGAAGGTCTTCCACTGACATGTCTACAGATTATTGGGGAATGAAACACTGAGGGAGTTAAAAGCCTTACATCTGAATGGACACGAGTCTCCATCACAGCTACAGATGGAGCTGGGACGATGATATGATGAGCTCTGTCTGTATGCGTAAGAATACGGGGAGATTTAAATTATACATCTCAGTCCTGGTGTAGCTTTAGAAAACGAGATTTGGCAGATGTAGTGTGAAATGAAAGATTCTGAATGTCGATAGAAATATTTCAATATACCCTAACGTTCAAAGATAGTTCATATTCAGAGTCTTGATTAGAAGAACATATCCTGTTGGTACTGTTTTAATTACTGAAATTAGCCAATTATCAGTTATTTGCAAGATTGATTTGTACGTTAGGTGATCATGTGCCTGATGGAGCTACAGCATTGCGAGAGCAGGAGGAAATATAATTAATAATTATAAGCACAGCAGGAGTCCAGAACAGTTGATGAGGGAATGGGATTGATTGGATTAAGTGCCTCTAAGTATGTGTACAGGCTGAAAACCTCAAACATTACAAGTGCTGATAGATGTAAAGATCTTCCAATGCATTACAACTGAGCTCTGAGCCCAGCCAAGACTGCGTTTCATCGTTAACCCACTCAGATACCTGAAAGGTATTTGAGCAGAATTTTGTGTATGTCGCCACAGACTCCAACAAATTCCTACAAGGGTACAGTGGGGAGCATCCTAACTGGTTGCGGCTTGGGAGGAGGTACTGGAGCCTGAACTCACACACTCAACATTTTAGGAACAGCTTCTTCCCCTCCACTACCAGATTTCTATGTTCTCAGTGGCCAAAGAACCCATGAACACCACCTCACTGTTTTTACCATTGTTTTATACTATATACATATATTTATACTGTACAAAACTCTTAAGCACATATAGCTAGGGTACTTAAGACTTTTGCACAGAACTGTAGTGATTATATGTATAGCACTGAACTACTGTCACAAAAGTGACAATAGGGAGAGGGAAGGGAGTGGGAAACACCAGAGAGACATTCTGTAATGATCAATAAGCCAACTGTTTGGAGGCATATGACTTTGCCTGGTGTCTCAGTGCTGGGTGTGTCTGCACCCACACCACCCCCCACCCCGGCACTCCTTCTCTGCCACCTGTCCCACACTCCTCTCATGGCGCTCCACCCTCGCCAGTCCCAACATCTTTTGCTCCCGCCAGATTTACAAATTTATTCTTCACAGGGACAAATACAGTCGGTGCAACAGTCTGAAACATCCCCGTATTTACATTGTACATACTGTCCACAAGCATATTCACCCACACTCATGTGAGTGTTGTGTGTGTATGTGTGCGCACATGCGTGTATCCTATATATTTATAAGGTAGTGGGTAATGGCTCCATATGTCACTACTACAGGGTGTGACGACCCTGCCCTACACAAGTCCCGGGCTCGGCTGGCTCCGGCTGACAGCACCCGGTATGGGCCCCTATCCAGGGTTACGGATCCCACTGCCTTGTGGGTATCTTCGGGAGAAGAGAAGGCTGAGGAGTAAACCCTACACAAATCTGGAGTGGAGCCCCTAAGGTGGTTGGATGACGTATCATGTCAGCTCCTGCAGCCAAGCTGATGCCAAAAGTATTGCTTCGCGTTCCTTTGGACCAGATCCGCGAGGCCAAGAGGGGGATCTTGATGTCTGGGCAGCCCAGGATCTCCATATTCATCGCCCAGGTCTGCGCCCCAGAACCGGACGCATCCATTGTCTACTTAGACAGACGGAGCCATGAATGAATATATGCACACACACATTTCGCCACAGAACCAGGATCAGAAATCTGGATCAGAACCAGGTTTAATATACATACACATTGAAACTGGCTCTGATTCAGATTCAGCCGAGAAGTGGAAAGTTTAAAGAAGATGAGTGCGGAAAGCTTTTTTTATGCAGGGAAACGTCTGCAACAGGCTGGTAGAAGCAAGTACGAGAGCATCATTTAAGAGACAGTAGACACATGGAGAGTATTCATAGATTAAAGTTCAAAGTAAATTTATTATCAAAGTACGTATATGTCTCCATATAATGACTCTGAGATTTATTTTCTTGCTGGAATTCACAATAGAATCAATAACAATCTACACACAAAGACTGACAAACAAACAATGTGCAAAAGAAGACAAACTGTGCAAATGCAAAATTAATAATAATGATAAATAAATAGATAAATAAATAATACTGATAACATGAGTTGTACAGTTCTTGAAAGCGAGTCCGTAGGTTCTGGAATCAGTTCAGTGTTGGGATGAGGGAAGTTATCCACACTGGTTCAGGAGCCTGATGACTGAGGATTAATAACTGTTCCTGAACCTAGAGGTGTGGTATCTAAGGCTCCTGTACCTCCTTCGCGATGGCCGCAGTGAAAAGAGAGCATGGCGTGGATGGTGGGACAGGCAGAGAAGAATTAATTTCATTTAGCTTTGTGTTTGGAATGGGGATCGTGGGCCAAAGGGCCTGTTTGGGTACTGTACTGTCCTGTGCTCTACATTATAACACTCTAGACACATTCCATCATGTGGCAACCAGAGACGTAATTGATCCAAGATTTTTTTTATCAACCTTGATGAGAAGTGTCACAGAAACTGTTGAAGTATGAAGAAGCCAAGAAGGGAGTATATCCTTTCTCATTCATATCCTCGAATGCTGGAATCAATTGCTCTTCGACAACATTTTGTATTTGTTTTTTTTTTCAAATTTTGATTTCATTTCTCTCTCATATTTTTCTTTTAGAACAGTTGTACCTAACAACTGTTACAGAGAAAGGGTGAACAAGTTAGGTCTTTATTCTTTGGAATGTAGAAGGTTGAGAGGGGACTTGACAGAGGTATTTCAAATGATGAGGGGGATTGATAGATTTGACGTGGATAGGCTTTTTCCATTGAGAGTGGGAGAGATTCGAACAAGAGGACATGAGTTGAGATTTAAAGGGCAAAAGTTTAGGGGTAACATGAGGGGGAACTTCTTTACTCAGAAAGTGGTAGCTGTGTGGAATGAGCTTCCAGCAGAAGTGGTTGAGGCAGGTTCGATGTTGTTGTTTAAAGTTAAATTGGATAGATATATGGACAGGAAAGGAATGGAGGGTTATGGACCGAGTGCAGGTCGGTGGGACTAGGTGAGAGTAGGAGTTCGGCACAGACTAGAAGGGCCGAGATGGCCTGTTTCCGTGCTGTAATTGTTATATGGTTATATGGTTATAACTTGTTACAAGTATTCTTGTTACAAGTATTGATGGGGAACACTCAAAATCCATCATGAAGGAACTCACCATCCAGGCCTTGCTCTCTTTTCACAGCGGCCATCGCAAAGGAGCTACAGGAGCATAATGTCCCACAGCACCAGGTTCAGGGACAGTTACTAACCCTCAACCATCAGGCTCCTGAATCAGTTGGGATAACTTCACTCTCCTCAACTCTGAACTCATCACTTTCAAGAACTCTGCAACTCATGTTCTCAGTATTACTTATTTATTTGTTTGTTTGTTTATTTATTATTAATTATTTTTGTATTTGTATATTTTGTCCTCTTATGCACATTACTTGTTGTCAGTCTTTGTGTGTAGTCTTTCATTGTGTTTCTTTGTTCTAATGTGAGTGTCTGCAGGAAAATGAACCTCAGGGTAGTATTTGGTGACATATATGTACTTCGATAACAAATTTACTTTGAACATTATGATCTTTGAACCCTGGAGATGGTATTAAACAGGAAATTAGAAATGTGTGCAATAAAGGAACAGCAGTTATAATGGGTGACTTCAATCTACATGTAGACTGGGTGAACCAAATTGGTAAAGGTGCTGAGGAAGAGGATTTCTTGGAATGTATGCGGGATGGTTTTTTGAACCAACATGTCGAGGAACCGACTAGAGAGCAGGCTATTCTGGACTGGGTTTTGAGCAATGAGGAAGGGTTAATTAGCGATCTTGTCGTGAGAGGCCCCTTGGGTAAGAGTGACCATAATATGGTGGAATTCTTCATTAACATGGAGAGTGACGTAGTTAATTCAGAAACAAAGGTTCTGAACTTAAAGAGGGGTAACTTTGAAGGTATGAGACATGAATTAGCTAAGATAGACTGGCAAATGACACTTCAAGGATTGACGGTGGATATGCAATGGCAGGCATTTAAAGGTTGCATGGATGAACTACAACAATTGTTCATCCCAGTTTGGCAAAAGAATAAATCAAGGAAGGTAGTGCACCCGTGGCTGACAAGAGAAATTAGGGATAGTATCAATTCCAAAGAAGTAGCATACAAATTAGCCAGAGAAAGTGGCTCACCTGAGGACTGGGAGAAATTCAGAGTTCAGCAGAGGAGGACAAAGGGCTTAATTAGGAAGGGGAAAAAAGATTATGAGAGAAAACTGGCAGAGAACATAAAAACGGACTGTAAAAGCTTTTATAGATATGTAAAAAGGAAAAGACTGATAAAGACAAATGTAGGTCCCCTGCAAACAGAAACAGGTGAATTGATTATGGGGAGCAAGGACATGGCAGACCAATTGAATAATTACTTTGGTTCTGTCTTCACTAAGGAGGACATAAATAATCTTCCAGAAATAGTAAGGGACAGAGGGTCCAGTGAGATGGAGGAACTGAGCGAAATACATGTTAGTAGGGAAGTGGTGTTAGGTAAATTGAAGGGATTGAAGGCAGATAAATCCCCAGGGCCAGATGGTCTGCATCCCAGAGTGCTTAAGGAAGTGGCCCAAGAAATAGTGGATGCATTAGTGATAATTTTTCAAAACTCGTTAGATTCTGGACTAGTTCCTGAGGATTGGAGGGTGGCTAATGTAACCCCACTTTTTAAAAAAGGAGGGAGAGAGAAACCGGGGAATTATAGGCCGGTTAGCCTAACGTCGGTGGTGGGGAAACTGCTGGAGTCAGTTATCAAGGATGTGATAACAGCACATTTGGAAAGCGGTGAAATGATCGGACAAAGTCAGCATGGATTTGTGAAAGGAAAATCATGTCTGACGAATCTCATAGAATTTTTTGAGGATGTAACTAGTAGAGTGGATAGGGGAGAACCAGTGGATGTGGTATATTTGGATTTTCAAAAGGCTTTTGACAAGGTCCCACACAGGAGATTAGTGTGCAAACTTAAAGCACATGGTATTGGGGGTAAGGTATTGGTGTGGGTGGAGAATTGGTTAGCAGACAGGAAGCAAAGAGTGGGAATAAACGGGACCTTTTCAGAATGGCAGGCGGTGACTAGTGGGGTACCGCAAGGCTCAGTGCTGGGACCCCAGTTGTTTACAATATATATTAATGACTTGGATGAGGGAATTAAATGCAGCATCTCCAAGTTTGCGGATGACACGAAGCTGGGTGGCAGTGTTAGCAGTGAGGAGGATGCTAAGAGGATGCAGGGTGACTTGGATAGGTTGGGTGAGTGGGCAAACTCATGGCAGATGCAATTTAATGTGGATAAATGTGAAGTTATCCACTTTGGTGGCAAAAATAGGAAAACAGATTATTATCTGAATGGTGGCCGATTAGGAAAAGGGGAGGTGCAACGAGACCTGGGTGTCATTATACACCAGTCATTGAAAGTGGGCATGCAGGTACAGCAGGCGGTGAAAAAGGCGAACGGTATGCTGGCATTTATAGCGAGAGGATTCGAGTACAGGAGCAGGGAGGTACTACTGCAGTTGTACAAGGCCTTGGTGAGACCACACCTGGAGTATTGTGTGCAGTTTTGGTCCCCTAATCTGAGGAAAGACATCCTTGCCATAGAGGGAGTACAAAGAAGGTTCACCAGATTGATTCCTGGGATGGCAGGTCTTTCATATGAAGAAAGACTGGATGAACTGGGCTTGTACTCGTTGGAATTTAGAAGATTGAGGGGGGATCTGATTGAAACGTATAAGATCCTAAAGGGATTGGACAGGCTAGATGCGGGAAGATTGTTCCCGATGTTGGGGAGGTCTAGAACGAGGGGTCACAGTTTGAGGATAGAGGGGAAGCCTTTTAGGACCGACGTTAGGAAAAACTTCTTCACACAGAGAGTGGTGAATCTGTGGAATTCTCTGCCACAGCAAACTGTTGAGGCCAGTTCATTAGCTATGTTTAAAAGGAAGTTAGATATGGCCCTTGTGGCTACAGGGGTCACGGGGTATGGAGGGAAGGCTGGGTTCTGAGTTGGATGATCAGCCATGATCATAATAAATGGCGGTGCAGGCTCGAAGGGCCGAATGGCCTACTCCTGCACCTATTTTCTATGTTTCTATGTTTCTATAACTTCCAATCTTCTACAGGAGCGCATTTGAGAGCACCCAACAAGCTGAATCACTGCTTGGTATGGAAACTGCATTGCAATGGGCAGGAGGGCTCTACAACGGGTGGTCAAAACTTGCCCAATGCATCACCATTATGGATGTATATAGAAAATAGGTGCAGGACTAGGTCATTCGGCCCTTCGAGTCTGCACCGCCAATATATATAGAAAAAGGCCAGTAACATCATGAAGGATCCCACCCACCCTTCTCATGCACTGTTTGTCCCAAACCCATCAGGGAGGAGGCTACATAGTGTCCACGCCGGGATCACCAGACTCAGAGATGTCAAACTGACCAACACCTCCACCTCTTAACCCACGGTAGCATAGTGGTTAGCACAATGCTTTACAGAACCAGCGTCCTGGGTTCAATTCCTGCAGATGTCTATAAGGAGTTTGTTTGTTCTCCCTGTGACTGCGTGGGTTTCCTCCTAGTACTCCAGTTCCTCCCACAGTCCAAAGATATACAGGCTGGTAGCTGAACTGCTCCCTGTAAATTGTCCCATGATTAGGCTAGGATGAAATCAGGGGATTGCTGGGTGGTATGGCTTGAAGGGCCAGAAGGGCCTATTCTATGCCGTATCTCATAGAGTCACCAAAGTGTTCGCCATAGAAACAGGCCCTTTGGCCCATCTAGTCCATTCCAAACCTACTCCAACCCACACAAATTGCTGGAGGAACACAGCAGGCCAGGCAGCATCGACAGCTGAGTTGTCAGGCCAGACTCTTCTAGATGCTGCCTGGCCTGCTGAGTTCCTCCAGCATCTTGTATGCGTTGTTTCGGATCTCCAGCGACTGCAGACTTTCTCATGTTTGACTCCCATCAACCTCCACCTGGACCATAGCCCTCCATATCCCTACTATCCATGTGCCTATCCGAACCTCTCTTAAATGTTGAACTCAGGCTTGCATGCACCACTTGTGCTGGCAGCTCGTTCCACACTCTCACAACCAATGTTCCCTCTAATTTTGTGCGCAAAAATCTTATGTTGTGCACATTTTTTTTCTGTGACAAAAATATGTGCACACTGAATGCACATATGGTACAGTTTACATAGGTTTACAAAATATTTGACATAAAACTGCACAGAATAACAACAAAATGACATACATATTTAAGTCACACAGCTATTTTTTTCTCTCTCCTGTCTTTGGCATTTACCCATTCTTTGTAAGCTCTATCTAGACTAATAGAACTTCCATCCAATTGATAGCTTTTGATTCTCATTAACATATCCAAATGACATTCACCTAAACAGTTTCTCAGCTTGTTTCTGAGTTGATTGATTAGGCTAAAACCTCACTCACAGTCCGCACTAGATGCAAGAAAGGTTCCCCCAATGTCCATTAACTGTGCAAGGTCGCAAAACTGTTCAGTTTGAAGTACAAATGCCACCATTTAAGCAAAGTTTGAAATCAATTTGGATTTAATTTTTTCTTGCACGGAAAATTTGAAATCATTAAACTGTCTAACTATTACAGTATTTTCAGATAGAAAATCATGATAGTTTAGACATAAGGCATTAACTTGTTCATCCTCAGATGTGAAGTCAGCTAACAACACACTGTCAATAAGAACTTTGATCTCCTCTGCGTTTGATCGTTTTCGCTCTTGCTCATCTGCACTCAACTGTAACATGTGAAGCACTCCTGTAACAGGTAATGATGGGTTTTGTTGCCTGAGCTTTTGTACAGCATCCAAATGCGATTTACTTGCCAAATGATGGTTCAAAAAGTCAAGTTTCCAAATATCATCCCACTTCTTTCCACTAGTAAATTCTCCAGCAACTTTCGCATCACGACAATACAAACAGATAACTCCAGTTTCTGAATCATACATAAATATTTCTCGTAGCTGAACGTTCATGACCTCATGAGCTTTTGGTGTAGCAGTTTCTACTATTTTGTTAAGCCATTCAACTTTAAACAGATTTGCAGTTCTTTTGCTCTTCACGCCCTTCGCTTCTTTTGAATTTGACATAGTGAATCAATTTTTTTTCAATTAAAAGCTTAGTAAGCTATCTACAGGATTTGAAACAGATCTTTGTAAACTTTACAATACGAACACCGTCCGCCAAAGATGGCTGCCGCTGTGATGCAGCTGTACAAACCGGAACAGGAAAGGTGAGGTGACGTAAGTTAGTGACGTGCATTGTGGTATTTGAAAAACCGACTAACTAGTTAACAGAAACATTTAGCTAAAAGATTATTTTCAATAAGATAAATTATTAATTACTACATTATTTTAGGTAACTAACCTTTTATGCGCACATTAATTTCCTTGGTGCGCTGGTTGAAAATGTGTGCGCGCGCGCAGCTTAAAGAGAACATAGCTCACGACCCTGTGAGTGAAAGTTTCCCCTCATGTTCCCCTTTAACCTTTCAATTTTCACCCTTCACCTATGACTTCTGGTTGTAGTCCCGCCCAACCTCAGTGGAAAAAGCCGGCTTGCATTTACCCTAGCTATACCCCGCATAGTTTTGTATGCTTCTATCAAATCTCAATCGATAAATAAATAAACAAACAAACAAACAAACAAATAAATAAATATACCCACACCATCACTGCTGCATACACATCACCTAGTATCACATTATGCATGTACAATCAGACTATGTACTGTATATAACAGTTGCTTGTACACTGCCTTTTATAGGATTGTTTTCATATTTATATGATTGCATTATTTTGTTTTACTTATTGTGTTCCTTTTGCTTGTTGTGTGTTTTTATACTGCAATAGATTCAATAACATTGCAGAATAAAGTCTAAATACAACTGAACAAGTGCAAGATGATAAAGAGGTAGGTTGTGAGGTCAAGAGTCCACCTTACCATACAAGAGGTTAATTTTGTAGGTCACCAAAGACACTTGCAAACTTCTATAGATATACCATGGTGAGCATTCTTACTGGCTGCATCACTGTCTGGTATGGTGGTTGTGGGGGGGGGGGGGGGACTGCACAGGATCAAAATAAGCTGCAGAGAGTTGTGAACTCAGCTCCATCATGGGTACTAGCCTCTCCTACATCCAGGCCACCTTCAAGAGGTGATGCCTCAGTAAGGCAGCATCCATTATCAAGGACCCCCATCACCCAGGAATACCCTCTTCTCATTGCTACCATCAGGAAGGAGGTTCAGGAACCTGAAGACACACAATCAACATTCAGGAACAGCTTCTTTCCTCTGCCATCCGATTTCTGAATGGACATTGAACCCATGAAGACTACCTCATGACTTTTTTTCTCTTTTTACACACTACTTATTTAATTTAACTTTCTATTTATAAATCTTACTGTAATTCACAGTTTTTATTATAATGTAAAGAGTATGGAGAAAATTTACAGGGATGTAGCTGGAATTGGAGGATTTGAGTAACAAGGAAATATTGAATAGGGTTAGAACTTCACTCCTTGGATTGAGGGGAGTTTTGATAGAGATATACAAAATTATGAGGGGTACTGATAGGGTAAATGCAAGCAGGATTTTTCCACTGAGATTGGGTGGGACTACAGCTACAGATCATGGATTAAGGGTGAAAGGTGAAAATTTTAAAGGGAACCTGAGGGGAAACTTCACGACAGTGTGAAATGAGCTTCCAGCACAAGTGGAACATGCAAGCTCGATTTCAATGTTTAAGAGAAGTTTGGATAGGTACATGGATGGTAGGGGAATGGAGGACTATGGTCCTGGTGTAGGTCAACGGGAGTAGGCAGTTTAAATGGTTTGGCACAGACTAGATGGGTCAAAGGGCCTATTTCTGTGCTCTACTTTCCTTTGACTCTATAACTCTAAGTACAAAGGAATCAATAGAAATCCACAATCAAATAAAGACCAACAGCCAATCAATTTGCAAAAGAAAACCAACTGTTCAATACACAAATAAATAAGTAAGTAAATAACTAAATAAATAATGCTGGGCGACACGGTAGTGTAGTGGTTAGCATAACACTATCACAGTGCCAGTGACCTGCGTTCATTTCCCACCCCTGTCTGTAAGGAGTTTCGAGATAATCCCTGTGACCACCGTTCCCTCTAAATTTCACAGGAGCGCAGCTGCGCAGTGACCTAAATGCTCCCGCGCACATAGCAGCTGTTGCCACGCAGCTGGGATTTTCTTTTGTAAAACGTTAATGCAAAATTCTGCGCAGTTTTTAGGCCGGGTAAAAATTTCCTGCTCAGAGCAATGGATGGTCCGCACAGCAGTAAAAAAATACAAGAGGTATCATTGCCTGTAACTGTGTGGGAGCCCCTCAGGTGCTCTGGTTTCATCTCATATTCCAAAAACATAGAAGTTAGTAGGTTAATTGGCCAACACACATAAAAGTTGCTGGTGAACACAGCAGGCCAGGCATCATCTCTAGGAAGAAATACAGTCGACGTTTTGGGCCGAGACCCTTTGTCAGGACTAACTGAAAGAAGAGCTAGTAAGAGATTTGAAAGTGGGAGGGGGAGGGATGGAGCCAAGAGCTGGACAGGTGATTGGCAAAAGGGATACGAGAGGATCATGGGACAGGAGGCCCAGGGAGAAAGAAAAGGGGGAGAGGGAAGCCCAGAGGATGGGCAAGGGGTATAGTGAGAGGGACAGAGGGAGAAAAAGGAGAGAGAGAAAAAGAATGTGTGTATATAAATAAATAACGGATGGGGTACGAGGGGGAGGTGGGGTATTAGCAGAAGTTTGAGAAGTCAATGTTCATGCCATCAGGTTGGAGGCTACCCAGACGGAACGTAAGGTGTTGTTCCTCCAACCTGAGTGTGGCTTCATCTTTACAGTAGAGGAGGCTGTGGATAGACATATCAGAATGGGAATGGGACATGGAATTAAAATGTGTGGCCACTGGGAGATCCTGCTTTCTCTGGCTGCCAGTGGCCACACATTTTAATTCCACATCCCATTCTGTATTCATCAGCAACTTTTATGTGTGTTGCTTGAATCTCCAGCATCTGCAGATTTCCTCGTGTTTGTGAGGTTAATTGGTCACATGGGTATAATTGTGTGCCAGGGGCTCGCTGGACTGGAAGGGCCTGTTACCGTTTTGCATCTCTAACTCTACAGCCTAAAGTTAAGAACATATGTTGTGAACTCCATAGGTTGTGGAATCAGTTCAGTGTTGAGCTGAATGAAGTTATCCACTCTGCAGCTTGATGGTTCTGGGGTAATAACTGTTCCTGAACCTGATGGTATTGCACCTAAAGCTCCCGTACCTTCTGCCCAATGGCAGCAGCGAGAAGAGAGCATGGACTGGATGCTGGGAATCTTTGATAATGGGTGCTGCTTTCTTGTGGCAATGCTCTGTGTAGACATGCTCAATGGTGGGGAAGGCTTCTCCTGTGATGGACTGGGCCGTATCTACCACTTTTTGTGGTTTTTTCCATTCATGAACATTGGTGTTTCCATACCAGGCCGTGATGCAGCCAGTCAGTGTTCGTCTTACACCGCAGTACCATTTTCTTAGACTAACCCCATATCCTTTGTTTCCCCCAATATCTAAAGCCCTGTTACAAATAGCTCACCAAAGACCCTTCACAGCCCTCATTCAAGGATTCACTACCTTCTGGGTGAATGTATTTATTTATACCTGTCCTCAGTCGCTGACACCTTATGTTGAGGTAGTGTCCCCTGTTTCTAATCAACCAGGCTGGGGCGAAAATCACTGTATCAAGCTTTTTATATTTCACAATTTTACATATTGTTTGTATATAACTTCATGGACAAGGCAGCTTGGCATAGAACACAATTTTGTCACAGTCATAGTCATACTTTATTGATCCCGGGGGAAATTGGTTTCCGTTACAGTTGCACCATAAATAATAAATAGTAATACAACCATAAATATTTAAATAGTAATATGTAAATTATGCCAGTAAATTATGAAATAAGTCCAGGACCAGCCTATTGGCTCAGGGTGTCTGACCCTCCAAGGGAGGAGTTGTAAAGTTTGATGGCCACAGGCAGGAATGACTTCCTATTACGCTCTGTGTTGCATCTTGGTGGAATGAATCTCTGGCTGAATGTACTCCTGTGCCCACCCCGTACATTATGTAGTGGATGGGAGACATTGTCCAAGATGGCATGCAACTTGGACAGCATCCTCTTTCAGACACCACTGTGAGAGAGTCCAGTTCCATCCCCACAACATCACTGGCCTTACGAATGAGTTTGTTGATTCTGTTGGTGTCTGCTACCCTCAGCCTGCTGCCCCAGCACACAACAGCAAACATGATAGCACTGGCCACCACAGACTCATAGAATATCCTCAGCATCGTCCGGCAGATGTTAAAGGACCTCAGTCTCCTCAGGAAATAGAGACAGCTCTGACCCTTCTTGTAGACAGCCTCAGTGTTCTTTGACCAGTCCAGTTTATTGTCAATTCGTATCCCCAGGTATTTGTAATCCTCCACCATGTCCACACTGACCCCCTGGATGGAAATAGGAGTCACCGGTACCTTAGCTCTCCTCAAGTCTACCGCCAGCCCCTTAGGTGGCAAATCATAAACATAAGAGATGCTGGAAATCCAAAGCAACATACATAAAATGCTGGAGGAACTCAGCAGATCTGGCAGCATTTATAAATAAACAGTTGATAAGGGCCAAGGCCCTTCTTCAGGTCCTGATTCAATTCCATAGAATCTGACTGACCTCCTGAATTCCTCCAGCATTTCGTGTGTGTTAATTTTGGGTGGGTTTCTTTATCTCCCATATTGCGATCTCTCACTATATAATGCATCCATGTGATTTTGCAATCAGAATTGGGATTGGTTTATTATCATCACATGTACCAAGATACAGAGAAAAGCTTGTCTTGCCTACTGTTCATGCAGATCAATTAGTTACACAATTTCCTGAGATAATACAAGGTAAAATACTAATAAAGTGCAACAGCTACAGTGAAAGTGCAGTGTAGATAGACATTAAGGTGCAAGGTCATAACGAGGTAGATTGATATGACCTAAGCTCCATATGGGCTTGAATGTTCTGGTTATGATGTCTGTCCAGTTTTTCCACCCCCACCCCTTCAGCCAACTTGATATTTAATTATTCAGTACAGTCACTTATACAGTAAATAATCACAGTTCTTTAATCTGTGCAGAACCATTTTCTCCATCTCAATAAAGGGCTTATCTGATAAAGATATCACACCTGTTTTATTTGGAGAATGTTGACTGATGTAATTTGCTTCCCAGTGTTAAGAGTTGAAAAGACAACTGACAGATTGTTTGCAGTTAGTTTAATACATGAGACATTGGAGTAACTCTAGTCAGGCAGCATCTATGGAGGGAAATAGTTAACATTTTAGGTTGACCCCTCATCTGCACTTTGCAGTTACTGTGTCTGCTTAAATTGGCAGAGGATGACCGAGGTCTGGAAGGTGTCTGCTCTCGGGTACAAAGTTTTCTCAAAGAATGGCACTAATGTCTGTCTGAAATGTGACTTGTTTCAAACAGTGGAGTGGAAAATCTTCTTTATTGTGTGGCTTCATATCACACATCTTTCCATAAAGTTGTAATTTTTTTCAGTAGAGCCATGGTGAGCCATAGAAATTATTTTTTTAGGCAACCGTTAGTCTCGTGAGAACATGGCTTTGCGCCTTGGAAGGTTTCCAGGGCACAGGCCTGGGCAAGGTTGTACGCAGTTGCCCATGCTGCAAGTCTCCTCTCTCCACGCCACCGATGGTGTCCAAGGGAAGGGCACTAGGGCCAATACAGCCTGGCACCAGTGTCGTCGCAGAGCAATGTGTGGTTAAGTGCCTTGCTCAAGGACACAACACGCTGCCTCAGCTGAGGTTCGAACTAGCGACCTTCAGATCACTAGCCCGACGCCTTAACCACTTGGCCACGTGCCAACACGTAGAAGTTATTAAGATCTTCAGTAAAGAGCAAAACTTAGTAATAGGAAAACCTGGAAGCAGAGTTCATTTAGGTGATTACATTTCTAATGAAAAGATGGAATATGAAGTTACCTTTGTAGAAGTTGTCTTGGGATGAGTTTAAATTCAGATCGTTGCACAGTGCACTGAGGTAGGACGAGGTAAAGCAATAAAAGAGTGCAGAATAAAGTGTAACAGCTGCAGAGAAAGGAATATGGATGATAGAAAAAATGGAGGGCTATGTAGGAAGGAAGGTTCAGATTGACCTTGGAGTAGGTTAAAAAGTCAGTACAACATTGTGGGCTGAAAGGTCTGTAATGTTTTATGTTCCATGTTCTATGCAGTGCAGGGAGACTATAAGGGACAGGATCATTACAAGGTAGATCGTGAGGTCAAGAGTCCAATTTATCTGATTTACATGGTAGGAAGTTTCCATTCTATAGTTTTGCAAGGGTTAGTAGGCTGAATTAATTCCAAAACAATCTGAAGGAAATAACCAGACTCAGGATAATTAGTTGGTAATCACAAATTTATTCTCTATATAATTACAATTTTACTTAGTTCTAACCCACAGAAGAAAGCATATCTAACTGAGATATCCACTACCAACTGGAGTTTGACGCTGGAGTTATGCATTCAATGGGCACTTTATTAGGTACACCTGTACTCCTGTTCATTAATGCAAATATCTAATCAGCCAATCATGTGGCAGCAAATCAATGCATAAAAGCATGCAGGCATGGTCAAGAGGTTCAGGCCAAACATCAGAATGGAGAAGAAATGTGATCTCAGTGACTTTGACCAAGGAATGGTTGTTGGTGCCAGGTGGGGTGGTTTGAGTATCTCAGAATCATTGATCTCCTGGGATTTCCATGCACAACAGTCTCGAGAGCTTACAGAAAATGGTTTTAAAAGCAAAAAAATCCAGTGAGTGGCAGTTCTATGGGTGAAAATGCCTTGTTATTGAGAAAGGTCAGAGGAGAATGGCCAGACTGACTGAAGCTGACAGGAAAGTGACAGTAACTCAAATAACCATGTGTTACAAAGTTGGTGTGCAGAACAGCGCCTCTGAATCTTGAAGTATATGGGCCCAAGACCACGAACGTACACCCAGTGGCCACTTTATTAGGTACAGGAAGTACACTGAGTGTGTAGTGTTGTTTAGTAGCTGCTATTTGATGTACGGCAATTGTACAGAATTTCTGAATTCCTGTCAGTAGTCAAACACTTTCTTCCTTAGTCATTATTAGGTGTACTGAAGAAGAAGAAGAAAATGGAGTCATCGGGACGCCGGCTCGACGCTCAACCCAGCACAGATGGAAAGCGTGCAAGGGAGCCGGCTGGATTCGAACTCAGGAGCCTTCACTCCGAAGTCCGGCACTGATGCCACTACGCCACCAGCCGGCATTAGGTGTACGAGAAATTTTTAAATGAAAACCTAGATGAGATGTTGAAATTTCAAGCCACAAAATGGATAATTTTGCAATGCAAAACCAAAGGGACTCAGATAATTTTAAATGATCATACAGAAGTCCTATTCTGTCCTAATGCAAGATCTAAAGGTTCAAAGGTTCAGTTATTATCAAAGCATTATGTAGTACGGGTATACAACTTTGAGATTAGTCTTCTCCAAATAGCCACGAAACAAAGAAAGCCATGGAAGAGAAACGGCAAACCCAACAACCTCCCCCCCCATAGAAACAAGAAAATCAGCCCCCCCTCCCCCTCCACTTAAAAATCTAACAAAATGCAACAAGAATAGTAACCCCCAATCCAACTCGAAGTTTCTTCGCCTCATGGGTGTTTGAGCTCAAGCTCATGTGCTCGCTTCCCGGAATCATTTCGGAGATAGCAAAGTGCTGGATCAGTCAACCGATCCCCAAACAGCAAATCTCTGGCTCTAACAGTTCCAGATATGCATTTAAGACGAAAAGTAGATGCAAAAAAATGTGAAATAAACAGTTTTGTGGACTATCCAAAGATGTTGATCAAGGGAGTGTTGTATGCAGATGTCATCTTGGCCCAAAACATTAACCACCCCTTTACCTCCTTAGTTGCTGCTTGACCTGCTGAGTTCCTCCAACAGATTGTTTATTGATGTTCATTATGATTAACTAAGACTGAGCCACACAGAGGCTATAACTGGGAATACGAAAGTCTTTATTCACACAGCAAACCTCCAGGAGACAAAGTCCAGGAGTCTCACTGTCCTGACACAATACTTTGCACTTCTTCAGCATAATGATAGCAATTTTGTTATGGTACACCCCCAACCACGCCAGCTTTTGGGGTTTAGATGCTTTGATTCTCCAGAGTATGGATAGCAGGCACAGTCCCTTTAAAGATTTAGGCTTGCTCTGCTAATTGACGGCCATGTTTTGGTACCAGGATTTTGATATTTAAAGAGTACCTGAACTCAGATTCAGTGCTCAATCTTCAGTTCAACTTTGGATTTTCGTCTCGCGTCTAGTTTAGAACCCCTGACTCCTCTTCAGCCTTCTAATCGTGTCTCGCTTCTAGTCTCCGATACTCCCGCACTTGTGTCCCTACCATCCTCACCTGGGTCTCCCCTCACAAATAAACAATTAACTTGCACAAAATGCTGGAGGAACTCAGCAGGTCAGGCAGCATCTATGGAGGTCGATTTGGGCCAAGATCTTTCCTCTGTAAAGCAGCCAGCAGAATCAAGGACCCAGCCACGTTCAGCATTCATCCTTCTCCCCCATATAATAGGCAGAAGATACAAAATCCTAAGAAGTATATTCCACCAGTCTTAAGGGCAGCTTCTATCCAACTCTTAAAAGACTATTGAATGGTCCCCTAATACAATAAGAGGGACTCTTGACCTCACAATCTACCTCATTATGATTTTGCACCTCATCTCCTACCTGCACTGCACCTTCAGAATGAGAATCAGGTTTAATATCGCTGGTTTATGTCATGAAATTTGTTAACTTTGCAGCAGCAGTACAATGCAATACATAATAAATGGAAAAAATGTAAATTACATAAGTATATATATTAAATAGTTGAATTAAATGTATTGCCAAAACAGAAATAAAAAAGTAGTGAGGAAATGTTCATGGGTTCAATGTCCATTCAGAAATTGGATGGTAGAGGGAAAGAAGCTGTTCCCGAATCATTGATTTGCAATTCCTTCCCCTCTCCTCTTCCTCTATTCCCCACTCCGGCCTCTTACCTCTTCTCACCTGCCTATCACTTCTCCCTGTGACCCCAACTCCTTCCCTTCCTCCTACAATCCACTCTCCTCTCCTATCAGATTCCTTCTTCTCCAGCCCTTGACCTTTCCCACTCACCTGGCTTCACCTGTCACCTTCCAGCTAGCCTCCTTCCCCTCCCCCAGCTTTTTTATTCTGGCATCTTTCCCCTTCCTTTCTCAGTCCTGAAGAAGGGTCTCAGCCAAAATATTGACAGTTTCCATAGATGCTGCCTGACCTGCTGAGTTCCTCCAGTATTTTGTGTGTGTGTTGCTTTATTTGACACTCTGTCTTTGTTTTACTGTTGTAATGAACTGATTAGTGTGTGTAGCACACAAGGTAACATTTTCACTGTACCTAGATAAATGTAACACTAATAATGTACTACTTTACCATTTTACTGATTTAGAATTGAATAGCTAATGGGAGGAGAAGACTCCAAGAACATCCTGATATTCTGACATTCCATTCACTTGGGCTTCATCATGACGTTACAGAGATCGTCGTTTGTGCCAGATGGCTAAACGATGGCAGTGGGACAGCTCTGCAGCCTTGCTGTATGTAGGCAGTCTCTGTCGTACAACACCAGATCTTCTTTCCTGGTGAATTCAATCAGATACTTGAACATTTAAGCATTAGATCAAACAATTTAATTAGAAAAATCTCTGTGCAAGCAATCGCTCTAATTGAAATTAAAAATTCAAATTAATACTGGAATCTAATTATGCAACCTCACAAGTGTTATTAATAAACTATATGCATTGAATTGGTAAGATCTATTCTCCTCCTAAATTGCAGCTTGTAAAAGTGTGGGCTATCTGTTCTGTTCAAGGGGAAACTGTGCTTCATGGGAACGAGCTCCGCTGTGTCACAGAGAACAAACGGCAGCTGTGAAAGGCGAGACTGACAACCGAAAGACCCAGTCATTAAACACAATTAACATTTAAGGCTGATTTATACTTCTGCGTCAAATCTGCACCGTAGATACGACGTCGCCACAAACCCTACGCGGATCCCTACGCCGTAGCCTGACACGCACCTCTCCCAAGATGTAACTACGCGTCGCGGCAACGCAGACCGCAACAAGTGTGATTGGTCCGCTTGGTAGCATCGCATTTCCTCCTACGCTGCAATAGCTTCCCATTGGGCGACTGAAGGGCAGGGAAGGAACTCTGGTGGCAATGCTTTCCATAAAGCTTTACAGACCTCCGAAATTATGGAGGACACATTTCGCTCTTACGAAAAAAGACGCTCGCTTTAAACTTGTTTACCCGGAGAAAGACTACTATGACCATGAAGCCTTGCGCGGGCAGGTGTGTGCGCATGCGCGACGTGCGCAAATTGCAGAGCGACGCAGACACACCAACGCACAAGTATAAATGCTCACAACGCGCGTAGGCCACTCCATTTGACGCACAAGTATAAATCAGCCTTTACTCGTGCCCACACTGCATCAGAATATGTGGATCCCAGAGCGGCATCGACAGTCACCTGTGGACCCACCAATAGACAACCCCTAATGCATTTTGACCTTGCTTGGAGAAGGAGGCTGTATCAAGGGCCAGTATCTTCTTATTTACTGATCGACGTCCAGGGGATTGGCTGACGTGACGTGGGCTGCTTCTAGCACATGGTTTTATCAGGAGCTGGTGACACCATTAGAGTGGGGTCAGCCAGAACCAATATCATGATTTCTATTTTTTACATCGGATATTGTGGGCTGGAAATTTGAATACAAGCGCCAAAAGGGAGCATTGCACTGCTGAAAATTGTACCACTGCAGAATGAGGTAATTTTGCGAGTGGAATTTTTCAAAGATTACATCAAAATCAGCCTGAAGAAATTCAACGTTACATCTAAAAACTGGGAAGACATTGTACTCAATAGACACACCCGGAGGAAATCTGTTCGAGAGGGAGCTGTGCGGCGAGGGCGACCTCCGGTGTGCCGCAGAGAACACGCGGCAGCTGTGGAAAGCATGACTGAAAACCGCTAACTAGTGGCCAGCACTTACTCCTGTCCACACTGCACCAGAATGCTCGGATCCTGGATCGGCTTCTGCAACCACCTGAGGGCCCACCAATAGACAACACCTGAGGAGAACTTCGTACTCGACTCGAGCAATCGAACTACTCGTTCTAATATTAGCCACCTTGTGTGGTTAATGAGTACTTTAATTTAATTATTTAGTTACCTACTTGTTTAGTTATTGATTGGTTGAGATACAGTGTTTGAACAGGCCCTTCCAAACCTTCGAGTCGCGATGCCCAGCAACCCCTGATTTAACCCTAGCCTAATCATGGGACAACTTACAATGACCAACCGGTAGGTCTTTAGACTGTGGGAGGAGACCAGGGACCCTGGGAAAAACCACAGAGCCATGGGGAGTGCTTACAAACTCCTTACAGGCAGTGAAGGGAATTGAACCTGGGTTACCTGTACTGAAACACGTTGTGTTAGCCACTATACTACTATGCTACTCCCAGAGAGTTGAAGGGAAAAAAAACTTCACCCAACACAGCCTAAATATGTGCTTTAAACCTCGTAATAAGGTTTGCTTTTCCAAATACTATCTTGTAGTTTGATATATCAAAGGTCTGCATAATGATTTTTAAAAATATGCACACAAAATAACATGGCAGAGCTCCAGAGACGTGCTATGAATCAAAATATCTTTCCATAATGAATGAAAATTCAATTAAAACACCTTTCAATTAATACTGTATGCAGGTTATACAACGTTGAAACCTATAATGGGACTAGGAATGTCAATTTTTTAGAAGCTGGAGTTCTTTGGGCCAATGGCTTAGCAAGTTAATTAACTTGGTTCCGTTTAAACTAAAAAAATGTTCACACAAGCAACTAAGCGGCAATAATAAGCCAGATTTATTAACGGTCATTGTAAGGAAGGGAGATAGCCTTCTGAATGGCCTCTTACCTCTTCTCCTCACCTGCCCATCACCTCCCCCTGGTGCCCCTCCTTCAATTTCTCCCATGGTCCATTCTCTCCTCTTATCAAATTCCTTCTTCTCCAGCCCTTTAAATTTTCCACCTATTGCCCCCCAGTTTCTTACTTCATTCTCATTCCCCACCCACCTAGCTTCATCTATCATAGTCATAGTCATACTTTATTGATCCCGGGGGAAATTGGTTTTCATTACAGTTGCACCATAAATAATAAATAGTAATAGAACCATAAATAGTTAAATAGTACTATGTAAATTATGTCAGTAAGTTATGAAGTAAGTCCAGGGCCAGTCTATTGGCTCAGGGTGTCTGACCCTCCAAGGAAGGAGTTGTAAAGTTTGATGGCCACAGGCAGGAATGACTTCCTATGACGCTCTGTGTTGCATCTCGGTGGAATGAGTCTCTGGCTGAATGTACTCCTGTGCCCACCCCGTACATTATGTAGTGGATGGGAGACATTGTCCAAGATGGCATGCAACTTAGACAGCATCCTCTTTTCAGACACCACCGTGAGAGAGTCCAGTTCCATCCCCACAACATCACTGGCCTTACGAATGAGTTTGTTGATTCTGTTGGTGTCTGCTACCCTCAGCCTGCTGCCCCAGCACACAACAGCAAACATGATCGCACTGGCCACCACAGACTCGTAGAACATCCTCAGCATCGTCCGGCAGATGTTAAATGACCTCAGTCTCCTCAGGAAATAGAGACAGCTCTGACCCTTCTTGCAGACAGCCTCAGTGTTCTTTAACCAGTCCAGTTTATTGTCAATTCGTATCCCCAAGTATTTGTAATCCTCCACCATGTCCACACTGACCCCCTGGATGGAAACAGGGGTCGCCGGTACCTTAGCTCTCCTCAGGTCTACCACCAGCTCCTTAGTCTTTTTCACATTAAGCTGCAGATAATTCTGCTCACACCATGTGACAAAGTCTTCTAGCTTAAGGGTTCCCAATCTTTTTTATGCCATGGGCCAGTACCATTTAGCAAGGGGCCTGTGGACCCCATGTTGGGAACTCATGTTTGAGCTTTTCCTTCTTCACCTCCACATGCTCCCCAACCCACCTTCTTATTCTGGCATCTTCCCCCTTTCTTTCCAGTCTTGATGAAGGGTCTCGGCCCAAAATATCGACTTTTTTTCCCTCTCCAAAAATGCTGCCTGGCCTGTTAGGTTCCTCCAGCATTTCGCGTGTGTTGCTCTGGATTTCCAGCATCTGCAGAATCTCTTCTGTTTCTGGATGGAGATGGATTGATAAGTAAGCAATTGAGGAGTGAAAACAGGATGCACATTTTCACGCATGTGGTAGCAGGAAGCCGGAATCTGTTGGATCATGATGTTTTTGCGATTCAAAAGTTCTTCAGAAGTTAAGAATGAGGTATTAATCTTGTTGCTTACGAACATTTTGCTAAGTTGTACATAAAACAAAGGAATGAAGGGAGCAGAGGTGAGAGAAGATGAGGAAAAGAGAAGAAAGCCTAAGGGAAAAAAGTGAGTTAGCAAAAGTGATCTGGTACTCTGAGACCAGAGGACGCAGCCTCAGAATAGAGGGATGTCCTTTCAGAATGGAGGTGAGGAGGAATTTCTTTAGCCAGAGAGAGGTGAATCTGCAGAATGTGTTGCCACAGGCAGCGGTGGAGGCCAAGTCTTTATGTATATTAAAGGCAGATGTTGATAGATTCTTCTTGATTGGTCAGGGCATGAAAGGTTACGGGGACGAGGCGGGAGGTTGGAGCTGAGAGGGAAATGGATCAGCCATGATGAAATGATGGAGCAGACTCATTGGGCTAGGTGACCTAATTCTGCTCCTGTATCTCATGGTCTTGTGGTCTTCTTATATCAGACCACTAACTCTATTGAAATTCCATTGCTTAAATCAACCAATAAGATGGTCCCATTCAAGTAATGTGACACCCACCACTGAAACCAAGGATTTTCCAGAAAAATACAGAGATATCTACAACTAGAAAACTCTCTGAACAGTTCCATGTATGTTGGTAATTACATAAAAATAAACGCAAGCATAAGAAAGTTAAACTACATGATAAATAATAATTATACAGCCCAATCCAACAAATCCCAGCTCGCATGAGGGTTTTACGTTGTGAAGCTATATCTCCCAGATGTCATACAGGCAAGGTTTTGACAATCAGCAAGGAAATCTATTAAAGCCAGGGCACATTGGTACGGCAATCCTTGCTAAGTTACTGAATTAATACAGTAGACTGAACTGTGGACAATGTAAATTCCAATTGCAATACGCAATTTAAATAAAAGTTATTGGGAATTTTAAAACAAAAGCTTTCCTCGGTAACATTTGTCTCAAAAACCATTGTCCGAAAGTAAGAAGTTGATAGAAGTTTATAAGGTTATGAGGGGCATTGATAGGAAAGTCAGTCAAAGTCTTTAATTGCAGAGTCAGAATCAGAATTCAAATCCCAATCAGGTTTATTATCACTGACATCAGCATCATCACCATCAATACGCACTGTGTCGTATGACGTGGGCGATCATAGTCTTCCCATGATCATGATTGTTCTTGGCAAATTTTCTACAGAAGTGGTTTGCCATTGCCTTCTTCTGGGCAGTGTCTTTACAAGACGGGTGACCCCAGCCATTATCAATACTCTTCAGATATTGTCTGCCTGGCATCAGTGGTGGCATAACCAGGACTTGTGATATGCACCAGCTGCTCATACGACCACCCACCACCTGCTCCCGTGGCTTCATTTGACCCTGATCCGGTGGGGAGCGGCGGGGCCGCGAAGGCCAGGTAGGTGCTACACCTTGCCCAAGGGTGACCTGCAGGCTAACGGAGGGAAGGAGCACCTCCTTTGGTGGAGACATAGCTAAACTCTGCCATCCTGTTCCTTGTATCTACTCTGAATGCCCGCAAGAAAATGAAACTCAGGATTGCACATGGTGACATCTGCATATTTTGATAATAAATTTACTTTGAACTTTGTACTTGAACAAAGTACAAATTTAATTTGTCTGCTATTTCTTTGTTCTCATTATAAATTCCCTTGTTTGGACTGAAGAAAACACATGTTTCTCATTAACTATCTCTAGAAGCTTTCACAAGCATTTTAAAAAATCTTTTCTGCAGACCTTCTCTGATACTCTATTTTTGCCTTAATGAATTAAAGAAATGGGGAATACATTAGATCAACCAGATGAAAAACAAGATGTCTAACTAATGAAGTCACTTCCAATAAATGTGATTAGAAATCTAACAGAGACATTTGCTGCTAGAATTTCTTTAAAAATGTTTCTCAAAATCTGGTGGGATTAGCAAAGCCCAAATCTGTCACAAAATGAAAAACAGAAAATGTTATAGACACTCAACAGCTCAGGAAAGAGAAGCAATCTACGTTTCAGGTCAACATTCCCTAGAGAGGACTGGGAAAGAGAGAGAAAATTGCAAGATGGTTTTAAGTAGGATGGAAGATGGGGAGAGGATTTTGTAGAACAAAGGAAATATCTGTGATAGGATCAGTAACAATGGCCATTATTATCAGCTCATTATGCTTCTTGGTTTGTGTAGTTTGCTGTAAAATGTAAACTGGTGGGATTTGTTTAACAGGCAAGGTTTAATGAGTAGTTTTCAACAGCCAAAATAAGAAGCAAAACACAGAAATGAAAATGCTGGAAAAAATCAGCAGGTCAGAATGGATCTGTGGAGAAGCAACAGGTCAATGTTTCAGATTTGCACAAGCTGCAGCTTTCTGAGTTCACCAATCACCAATCCTCCTCTTGAAATGAATGTTAACATTGAATTTGTCTTACTTACCACCAACTCAACCGTCAAGTTAACCTTTAGAGCAGGGTTTCCCAATATTTTTATGCCATAGACCCTTACTATTAACTGATGAGTCCATGGACCCCAGATTGGAAACCTCTGCTTTAGGGAATCCTGCAATGGGACTCTTTGCATCTCCGATTTCCTGAATTTTCTCCCTGTTTAGAAAATAGTCTACACCTTTAGTCCTTCTACCGATTGCCTGACCATACACTTTTTTTTACATTATATTCCATCTGCTACTTCTTTTCCCAATCTCCTGATCTAATTAAGTCCTTCAGCAGACTCTGAAATGGGAGACAACAAAATGGCGGACAAACTGAGTTAGTATTTTGCATCAGTCTTCACTGTGGAAGATATTAGCAATATGGTGGAAGTTCCAGGTGTCAGGGGTCATGAAGTGTGTGAAATTACCATTACTAGAGAGAAGGCTCTTGGGAAACTAAAAGGTCTGAAGATAGATAAATCACCTGGACCAAATGGTGTACACCCCAGGGTTCTAAAACAGGTGTTTGAAGAGATTGTGGAGGCATTAGTTATGATCTTTCAAGAATCACAAGATTCGGGAATGGTTCTGGAAGACTAGGAAATTGCAAATGTTACTCCACTCTTCAAGAAGGGAGAGAGGCAGCAGAAAGGAAACCGTAGACCAGTTAGTCCGACCTCAGTGATTAGGAAGAAGTTGGAGTTGATTATTAATTATGAGGTCTCAGGATACTTGGAAGCACGTGATAAAATAGGCCGTAGTCAGCATGGTTTACTCAAGGGAAAACCTTGCCTAACAAATCTGTTGGAATTCTTTGAAGAAATAGCAAGCGGGATAGACAAAAGAACTGGTTGATGTTGTGTACTTGGATTTTCAGAAGGCCTTTGACAAGGTGCCACACCTAAGACTGCTTTACAAGCTACAAGCCCATGGTATTACAGGAAAGATTCTAGCATGTGTAAAGCAGTGGCTGGTTGGCAGGAGGCAAAGAGTGGAAATAAATGGAGCCTTTTCTATTTGGCTGCTGGTGACTAGTGGTGTTGCATTGGGGTCTGTGTTGGGACCAATTCTTGTTACGTTCTCTGTCAATGATTTAGATGATGAAATTGATGGCTTTTGTGCAAAGGTTGCAGATGATATGAAGATAGGTGGAAGAGCAGGTAGTTTTGAGGAAGTAGAGAGGTTACCCAAGGACTTAAACAGATTCAGAGAATGGAACTTGGGAGCCCCTGTGCAGGATTCCCTAAAGGTTAATTTGCAGGTTGAGTCTGTGGTGGGGAAGGCAAATGTGATGTAAGCATTCATTTCAAGATGACTAGAATATAAGAGCAAGGATATAACATGGAGACTTTATAAAGCATTGATGAGGCCTCACTTGGAGTATTGTGAATAGTTTTGGGCCCCTTGTTTTAGAAAGGATGTGCTGAAACTGAAGAGGTTTCAAAGGAGGTTCATGAAAATGATTCCTGGACTGAATGGCTTGTCATACCAAGTGTTTGATGTCTCTGGGCCTATGTTCACTAGAATTCAGAAGAATGAGGGGTGACCTCATTGAAAACTATTGATGGTGAAAGGCCATGATAGCGTGGATGTGGAGAGGATGTTTCCTATGGTGGGAGAGTCTAAGACCAGAGGACACAACCTCAGAATAGAGGGGTGTCCTTTTATAATCGAGATGGGGAGGAATTTATTTAGCCAGAGAGTGGTGAATCTGTAGAATTCTTTGCCATGGGTGGCTGTGGAGGCCAAATCTTTATGTATATTTAAGGCAGAGATTGATAGATTCTTGATTGATCAGGGCATGAAGGGATACGGGAAGAAGGCAGGAGGCTGGGGCTGAGGGGAAAAAATTATCGGCCATGATAAAATGGTGGAGCAGACTTGATGGGCCAAATGGCCTAATTCTGTTTCTATATCTTATGCTCCGAAGAAATGGCCCCAACACCAAACCCTGCAGAACACCACCGGTACCTGGCAGCCAACTACTTTTGACGTACGTGAGACAAATAAAGCTCATCTTTATATTTAATATCTTAAGAAATACTTTTGAGAAGTTTTTCAAACAATCTTTGCTGGCCTGTGAATGATTGTGCATGGTGTTTGTATCTCTAGCCAGCTAATATCAACATTCACATGGTACAAGTCCCCACAAGACTTTCAGCAGCAAATGTAAAAAGAAAGTTTCTTCAGATTGAATCTTGCACTGCTTCCGTGACAGGCAAAAAAAAATTCTTTGCAACACCAGAGATTGCCATGAATTTTTCATTAAAAGAGTAATGTATTACACACACTTGAAACAGAATTGCTTTGCTGAACTTACCCCATGGACAGACCCCAAGGACCGTCTGAATATAAATAAGTAATATGCGGTAGGCCGGTTCTGTGGACCATCTGCATGTTCCCGCTGATGCAACGTAACGAGCAGTGTCTTTAGGGGGTAGAGTTTTCGCTCTGCTGTGTCTAGCCTAAGTGCACTCTCAAGGCAGATGTAGAGGTGGCATGTTAGACAGATCCAAGTATTTTCACCACGATTAAGCCTAGAGTCCCTGTTCTGGCACGTTGGTCCATGGCCTCCTCTTGTGCTAAGAGGAGACCTCCTCACAGCGGAGGAGCAGCATCTGGGTAGCCTCCAACCTGATGGCATGAATATCAATTTCTCCTTTCAGTAATTGTTTACTCTCCCCCCCCCCACCTTCTATTCCCCACTCTGGCCTCTTACTTCTTCTCACCTGCCTATCACCTCCCCCTGGGTCCCCTCCTCCTTCCCTTTCTCCTATGGTCCACTCTCCTCTCCTGTCAGATTCCTTCTTCCCCAGCTCTTTACCTTTCCCACTCACCTGCCTTCACCTATCACCTTCCAGCTATCCTCCTTCTCCCCGCCCCCGCCAACCTTTTTATTCCCGTGTCTTCCCCGTTCCTCTCCAGTCCTGAAGAAGAGTCTCGACCTGAAATGTCGGCTGTGTATTCATTTCCATATATGCTGCCGGACCTGCTGAGTTCCTCCAGCACTTTGTGTGTGTTGCTCTGGAGTACTAAAGTATACAGTAGAACATGGAACATTACTGCACACTACAGACCCTTCGGTTCACAAAGTTCTGCCAACTTTTTAACCTACTCCAAGATCAATCTAACTGTTTTCTCCTGTATTGCCCTCAGTTTTTCTATCTTCCATGTGCTTATCTAAGAGTTTCCTAAACACCCCTAATGTATCCTCCTCTACCACCACCCCTGGCAGGGCGTTCCATGTACCCACCACTCTCTGGGTAAAAAACCCTCCTCTGATATCTTCCCCATACTTTTCTCCAATGACCTTAAAGATACACCTCCTCATATTAGCCATTTCTGCCTTGGGAGAAAGACTGCAGCTGTCCACTCGATCTGTGCCTCTTATCATCTTGTAAAGTTCTATCAAGTCTCGTCTCCTTCCCTCCAAAGAGGTAAGCCCTATCTCACTCAACTTTCCTCATAAGGCACGCTCTGTAATCCAGGTACCATCATGGTAAATGTTTGCTGCACCCTCTCTAAAGCTTCCAGATCCTTCCTATATTGAGGGTAGTAACCTTAGGATTGCTGTCTGTGCCACGTGCTAACAAACGCAAGAATAGCATGATCAGGCATATTAATGTGTGGCTGAGAGAATTGTGTAGGGGGCAGGGCTTCGAGTTCCTGGATCATCGGGGCCTCTTCTGGGGGAGGTACGACCTGTACGAAAAGGACAGGTTACACCTGAACCCAAAGGGGTCCAATATCCAGTAGGCAGGTTTAATAGAGCTGTTAGGGAGGGTTTAAACTAATTTGGCAGGGGGATGGGAACCCGAATGATAGGGCTGAGGACGGGAAAAACAAAAATAAATCAAAGGTAGTGTGCGACAGAGATGATAGAAAGGACAGGCAGGAGATGAGGCGTAATCACAGCCAGTGGGATGAGTTACAGGGCAATAGAGGCATAATGCACTTAAAACAGAAGGCAACTGTTTTGAAAATACTTTTTTGAAGTATGTGCAGTGAAAATTACAATTGAAGGGTCGGTTGGTGGTGCAACAACATTGGCGCCGGACCCGGGAGCGGAGGTTCCCGGGTTCAAAACCAGTCAGGTCCGCTCCCGAGTACTCTCTCCATCCGTGCCGGGTTGAGTGTCGAGATCGCAACTCGGCCTCGTAAAATAGAGGGAAAATTACCGCGAAAATGTCTGTGTGTGGAGTGTCGCACCACACAGTCTCTCTCTCTCGCTCCGCGCCTTGTAAAAGCCATGAAAAAGACATCATCACGGACGCACACACGCAGATGCAGATGCACATGTACAGATGCACATGCACGCAGGCACATGCCAAAAAAAAAAAGAAAATTGCAATTGAGTAGGTGCTCAGGAAGCTTAATGGTCTGAGGGTGGATAAATCTCCTGGACCTGATGGAATGCACCCTTGGGTTCTAAAGGAAGTAGCTCGAGAGATTGCAGAGGCATTAACATGATCTTTCAAGAATTGATAGATTCTGGCATTGTACAGGATGACTGGAAAATTGCAAATGTTACTCCACTATTTAAGAAGGGTGGGAGGCAGCAGAAAGAAAACTATAGACCTGGTAGCCTGACATCAGTGGTTGGGAAGTTGTTAGAATTGAATGTTAGGAATGAGATTATGGAATATGTGGAGGTACATGACAAGATAGGCCAAAGCCAGCATGGTTTCCTTAAAGGAAAATCCTGCCTGGCTAACCTACTGCAACTTTTTGAGGAAATTACAAACAGGGTAGACAAAGGAGATGTAGTAGATGTGATATATTTGGATTTTCAGAAAGCCTTTGACAAGGTGCCACACAAGAGGCTGCTTAGCAAGATAAGATCCCATAGAATCATAGAACCATAGAACATTACAGTACAGAAACAGGTCTTTTGGCCCTACTTGGCTGTGCTGAACCATTTTTCTGCCTAGTCCCACTGACCTGCACCTAGACCATATCCCTCCATACACCTCTCATCCATGTACCTGTCCAAATTTTTCTTAAATGTTAAAAGTGATCTGCATTTACCACTTCATCTGGCAGCTCATTCCACACTCCCACCACTCTCTGTATGAAGAAGCCCCCCCAATGTTCCCTTTAAACTTTTCCCCCTTCACCCTTAACCCATGTCCTCTGGTTTTTTTCTCCCCTAGCCTCAGTGGAAAAAGCCTACATGCATTCACTCTGTCTATACCCACCATAATTTTATATACAGTACCTCTATCAAATCGCCCCTCATTCTTCTACACTCCAGGGAATAAAGTTCTAACCTATTCAACCTTTCTCTGTAACTGAGTTTCTCAAGTCCAAGCAACATCCTTGTAAACCTTCTCTGCACTCTTTCAACCTTATTAATATCCTCCCTGTAATTTGGTGACCAAAACTGCAAACAATACTCCAAATTTGGCCTCACCAATGCCTTATACAACTTCACCATAACATTCCCATGGAATTACAGGGAAGTTACTCGCATGGGTGGAGCATTGGCTGGTCAGCAGAAAACAGAGAGTGGGAATAAAGGGATCCTGTCCTGGCTGGCTGCCGGTTACCAGCGGAGTTCCACAGGGGTCAGTGCAGGGACCGCTGGTTTTTACGATGTATGTCAATGATTTGGACTATGGGATTGATGGATTTGTGACTAAATTTGCCGATGATACAAAGATAGGTGGAGGAGCGGGTAGTGTTGAGGAAACAGAGAGCCTGCAGAGAGACTTAGATAGTTTAGGGGAATGGGCAAAGAAGTGGCAAATGAAATACAATGTTGGAAAGTGTATGGTCATGCACTTTAGTGGAAGAAATAAACAGTCAGACTATTATTTAGATGGGAGAGAATTCAAAATGCAGAGATGCAAAGGGACTTGGGAGTCCTTGTGCAGGAAACCCTAAAGGTTAACCTCCAAGTTAAGTTGGTGGTGAAGAAGGCGAATGCAATGTTGGCATTCATTTCTAGAGATATGGAATATAAGAGTAGGGATGTGATGTTGAGGCTGTATAAGGCACTCGTGAGACCACACTTGGAGTATTGTGTGCAGTTTTGGGCTCTTTATTTTAGAAAGGATATACTGACATTGAAGAGTGTTCAGAGAAGATTCACAAGAATGATTCCAGGAATGAAAGGTTTACCGTATGAGGAACATCTGGCATCTCATAGAAACATTCCAAATGTTAAAAGGCCTGAACAGATTAGATATGGCAAAGTTATTTCCCATGGTAGGGGAGTCTAGGACAAGAGGGCACGACTTCGGGATGGAAGGACGTCCACTTAGAACAGAGATGCAGGGAAACTACTCTAGTCAGAGGGTGGTAAATCTGTGGAATTTGTTGCCATGAGTGGCTGTGGAGGTCAAGAAATTGGGTGCATTTAAGGCAAAATAGATAGGTTCTTGATTAGCCAGGCATCAAAGGGTATGGAAAGAAAACATGGGAGTGGGGATGACTGGAAGAATTGGATCAGCCCATAATTAAATGGCAGAGCAGACCGAATGGATAAATGGCCTACCTCTGCTCCTATATCTTATGGTCTTACGGTCTTATGAGGCAACCAGAACTAAACCAACAGATTCGGCCAACAGGGGCAAAGAGCGTAATTACATCTCTCCAAACCTCCCTTGACTAAAAAGGTCAGGATAATTGAATTTTGTTTATTTTGTAGAACATAAAATCTTTGTGTCAAAGAGGTACACAGCATGGAAATAAGCCCTTCATCCCATCTAGTCCATACTGACCTGCTTCCACCAAATTATAGCGCTCTAAACTATTGAAGTGTCTTTTAAATGTTGTTACTGTAACTTCCTCGACCACTACCTCTTTCCGAATAAACATCACTCTTTTCACACTCAGCCAAATGGCAGAACCAGTGTAGGTATTTCAACAAGATATCTCACACCAGATGGTAGACATTTAAGGTGAAAGGGGATTATTTCAAAAGAGATGTGAGGGGCAAGTTTTTTACACAGGGAGTAGTGGAATGCACTGCCTGGGGTGGTGGTAGAGGCAGATGCCTTGGAGATCTTTTAAAGAGACATTTAGATAGGCACATGTATGTGAGGGAACTGGAAGGATATGGGCATTGCGTAGGCAGAGGGGATTAGTTTAGTTGGCTATTTGGTTACTAATTTAATTGGTTCAGCACAATAATGCGGACATATAGCTTGTTGCTGTGCTGTATTGTTCTATGTTCACTCTCCTCAAGTAATGAACGTTGGGGCACGCAAGGTTGGCACCGGAAAGTGTGGGACACTTGCAGCCTGCCCCCTGCACATCCTTGGGTATGTTGGTTGTTAATACAAATGATGCGTTTCACTGTATGATTCTATGTACATGCAATAAATAAATCTGATAAATCTGAATCTGAAATTTCTTCTCATCATGACTCTAATTTTTCCCTCGGGGAAGACATCTTCTCAGCATTCACCCTTCTCAGGATGGTGCATGTTTTAGTAAGATCACGTCTCGTTCTTCTAACCCCCCATGAGCATCGCCCAATCTGCTCAACCCTTCTTCATAAGTCAACCCTGAATCCCAGGAATCAATTAAATAAAGGTTTTCTGGATTGCTTCCAAGATAATTATACCATTCCTTAAATACCAAGACCAGAACTGCACACAGTACTGCAGGTGTGGCCTCAACAACACTCTAGACAATTATCACAATATTTTCCTATTTTTAAAGACTTCATTCCATTTGCAATTAAAGCTGATGTTCCACTGGCTTCCCGAATCACTTTCCAGGTGTCATGAATGAAGAATCCAAGGTCTGTTTACCCAGTATTCCGTAGTGCAAGATTCCATAAGACATAGGAGCAGAATTCAGCCATTCGGCCCAGCAAGACTGCTCCATCGTTAGATCGTTGCTGGTTTATTTTCCTTCTCAATACCATTCTTTCTGTAACCTTTGACACTCTGACTAATCAAGTACCTTTCATCCTCAATAGGTTAAACTTGCCATAGGACTTGGTCTCTACAGCTGTTCGTGGCAGTGAATTCCACAGATTCACCACCCTCTGGCTAAAGGAATTCCTCCTCATTTCTGTTCTGAAGGGACATCCTTGTATTCTGAGGCTGTGTCTTTTAATCCAAGATTCCCCTCCCTACAGGAAACAAACTCTCCACGTCCACTCCATCATACTAGTGGTGCCCAACAGCTTGTTTCTGCGCTGTATGTCTCTTTCAACCAAAATCAGAGTTCAGACCTTCTCCACTTCAAAGTTCAAAGTGTATTTATTATCAAACTATGTATACTCTATATAACCTTACGCTTTGTCATCTGATAAATAGTCACTAGGGTTCACCAGCACCAGCTTAAAGAAGCTGCAATTTAAACATTGTTCTTTGTGCTGGAGTACAAAACTAAAGTCCAAATAAACGTATTATCAAAGTATATACCGTATATGTTACCTTATGTATTCATTTTCTTGTAGGCATTTACAGGAAAATAAAAAAAAATAGAATAGAATATATGAAAAACTATATATAAACAAAGAATGACAAATAATAAATATGCAAAAGAAGACAAATTGTGCAAGTAAAAAATAAATAGTACTGAGAACATGAGTTGTGAAATCCTTGGATGCGAGTCCATAGGTTGTGGAATCGGTTCAGTGTTAGGGTGAGTGAAGTTATCCAACCTGGTTCAGGAGCCTGATGGCTGTTGTAATGAGCTCTTCAGGCCTGTGTGGGGCGCTGGCGAGCATTGGGCGCTGAAGTTTTTAAAGCACCTGAATTGGTTAACTCAAGCAACACACATCAAAGTTGCTGGTGAATGCAGCAGGCCAGGCAGCATCTCTAGGAAGAGGTACAGTCGACGTTTCGGGCCGAGACCCTTTGTCAGGACCCTTCCTAGAGATGTTGCGTGGCCTGCTGCGTTCACCAGCAACTGTGATGTGTGTTGCTTGAATTTCCAGCATCTGCAGAATTCCTCGTGTTTGAATTGGTTAACTGTTGCTTAATGGAAGTTGTTAATCATTTAGAGTTCCTGGTGTTTTCCTGAGCGACTTGTTCTCCTGGTCTCCTGGTGTTTTCTGTTTAAGCTTGTTACGTTTAGTTTCATAGGTTTGGGAATTCTGTGTCACTTGTATTATTTAAGTGGACACCCAATTAGCGCTGATCATAGAGTCCTAGTTTTGAGAATGTGACTTCTCGCAGTGTCACTAGGCTGAGCCATTGACGTTCTTTTGGATTCAAAGTCTATTTATTATCAAAGAAGGTATAAATTATACAACCTTGAGATTTGCTTGCTTACAAGTAGCCACAAAGCAAGAAACCCAAAAGAACCCAATTAAAGTAAAAAAGAATAAAAGACCAACAGCATATGCACAAGAGAATGGGGAAAAAACACAAATCATGCGAACTGTTGAAGCAAACAAACAACTTTCCAAACGAAATTGAGTCCTCAGATCACAACCCTGGAGTAGGCCCAAAGCTTCACTTATCAGTTCATCATATTTGCAGGCACAGAGCACAGCAACTGAGGCAGTTTTCATAGCCATGGAGAGAGGAGTGAACACCACGGAGAGCGAGTGAGATCGGCTCTCATCTTGGATCCCGACACTCTCTTTTCAGTCTATCTGGGCTAGCATTTAAATTGACCAAACAACAGAACAGCTAAAAGCTTCGGCACCGTGGAGACATAGAACATAGAACATAGAATAGTACAGCACAGTACAGGCCCTTCGGCCCACAATGTTGTGCTGACCCTCAGACCCTGCCTCCCATATAAGCCCCCACCTTAAATTCCTCCATATACCTGTCTAGTAGTCTCTTACGTTTCACTAGTGTAGCTGCCTCCACCACTGACTCAGGCAGTGTATTCCATGCACCAACCACTCTCTGAGTAACAAACCTTCCTCTAATATCCCCCTTGAACTTCCCACCACTTACGTTAAAGCCATGTATTGAGCAGTGGTGCCCTGGGGAAGAGGCGCTGGCTATCCACTCTATCTATTCCTGTTATTATCTTGTACATCTCTATCACGTCTCCTCTCATCCTCCTTCTCTCCAAAGAGTAAAGCCCTAGCTCCCTTAATCTCTGATCATAATGCATACTTTCTAAACCAGGCAGCATCCTGGTAAATCTCCTCTGTACCCTTTCCAATGCTTCCACATCCTTCCTATAGTGAGGTGACCAGAACTGGACACAGTACTCCAAGTGTGGCCTAACCAGAGTTTTATAGAGCTGCATCATTACATCGCGACTCTTAAACTCTATCCCTCGACTTATGAAAGCTAACACTCCATAAGCTTTCTTAACTACCCTATCCACCTGTGAGGCAACTTTCAGGGATCTGTGGACATGTAGATCGAGATCCCTCTGCTCCTCCACACTACCAAGTATCCTGCCATTTACTTTGTACTCTGCCTTGGAGTTTGTCCTTCCAAAGTGTACCACCTCACACTTCTCCTGGTTGAACTCCATCTGCCACTTCTCAGCCCACTTCTGCATCCTATCAATGTCTCTCTGCAATCTTTGACAATCCTCTACACTATCTACAACACCACCAACCTTTGTGTCGTCTGCAAACTTGCCAGCCCACCCTTCTACCCCCACATCCAGGTTGTTAATAAAAATCACGAAAAGTAGAGATCCCAGAGCAGATACTTGTGGGACATCACTACTCACAATCCTCCAATCTGAATGTACTCCCTCCACCACCACCCTCTGCCTTCTGCAGGCAAGCCAATTCTGAATCCACCTGGCCAAACTTCCCTGGATCCCATGCCTCCTAACTTTCTGAATAAGCCTACTGTGTGGAACCTTGTCAAATGCCTTACTAAAATCCATATAGATCACATCCACTGCACTACCCTCATCTATATGCCTGGTCACCTCCTCAAAGAACTCTATCAGGCTTGTTAGACACGATCTGCCCTTCACAAAGCCATGCTGACTATCCCTGATTAGACCATGATTCTCTAAATGCCTATATATCCTATCTCTAAGAATCTTTTCCACCAGCTTTCCCACCACAGACATAAGGCTCACTGGTCTATAATTACCGGACTATCCCTACTATCTTTTTTGAACAAGGGAACAACATTCGCCTCCCTCCAATCCTCTGGTACCATTCCCGTGGACAACGAGGACATAAAGATCCTAGCCAGAGGCTCAGCAATCTCTTCTCTCACCTCATGGAGCAGCCTGGGGAATATTCCGTCAGGCCCCAGGGACTTATCTGTCCTAATGTATTTTAACAACTCCAACATCTCCTCTCCCTTAATATCAACATGCTCCAGAACATCAACCTCACTCATATTGTCCTCACCATCATCAAGTTCCCTCTCATTGGTGAATACCGAAGAGAAGTATTCATTGAAGACCTCGCTCACTTCCACAGCCTCCAGGCACATCTTCCCACCTTTATCTCTAATCGGTCCTACCTTCACTCCTGTTATCCTTTTTTTCTTCACATAATTGACGAATGCCTTGGGGTTTTCCTTTACCCTACTCGCCAAGGCCTTCTCATGCCCCTTTCTTGCTCTTGTCAGCCCTTTCTTAAGCTCCTTTCTTGCTTCCCTATATTCCTCAATAGACCCATCTGATCCTTGCTTCCTAAACCTCATGTATGCTGCCTTCTTCCACCTGACTAGATTTTCCACCTCACTTGTCACCCATGGTTCCTTCACCCTACCATTCTTTATCTTCCTCACCGGGACAAATTTATCCCTTACATCACACAAGAGATCTCTAAACATCGACCACATGTCCATAGTACATTTTCCTGCAAAAACATTATCCCAATTCACACCCGCAAGTTCTAGCCTTATAGCCTCATAATTTGCCTTTCCCCAATTAAAAATTTTCCTGTCCTCTTTGATTCTATCCTTTTCCTTGATAATTATAAAGGCCAGGGAGACATGAGTGAACTTCACGGAGAGTGAGAAAAATCAGTTCCTGCATCCAATCTGGGCCAGTGTTAAAATTGTCTAAAGGGCAGATTGTACCTCGCACTAGGATCCAGCTACTGCGAAGGGCTCGGGGCCTAGACCACACCATCCAGTGACTAGCTCCAGGCCCAGATTTTGTCGCTCCAACTTCTCCTCTTGGTGCCCAGGGCAGGTCAACCTTGCACCAGGGGCAGTTGTACAGGCATCAGAACTCCACCGCCCCAGCCTCACTCCATCAACATCGACTCGGCAACACACCATCTCAGCTCGTCCCCTGAACTCACTTCACCATCGCTTACCCCCTCACTGCTTGCAGCAATAATTTAACACAATTTACCTCAGAAAAGGTGGTTTTAGTAACATACACAAAATGCTGGAGGACCTCATCAGCAGGCCAGGCAGCATCAACAGAAAAGAGTAACCCTTCGACGTTTCGGGCCAAGACTCTTCATCTCAGCCCTAAACTTCAACCATTTACTCTTTTCCTTCAATGCTGCCTGGCCTGCTGGGTTCCTCCAGCATTTTGTGTGTGTTGCCTGGACTTTCAGTATCTGCAGATTTTCTCTTGTAGGTGTTTTTAGTGATGTGTTTGGTTGAATTTCTTGCCTTTCTAACTAACAGTGAGTTGTCACACGTGTCGGGTAAGCGCCACCTTAACCAGAAGTCTTATGGAAATATTGTGAAGAAACTCTCGTCACTGTCTCTACATCCGGGTCTGTCATTCCTCTGCACTTGGGTTCCAATATTGTTAGCGCAGATCAGACAGATGTAGGGTAATAACTGTTCCGGAACCTGGTGAAGTGGGACTTAAGGCTTCTGTATCCCCCGCCCGATGGTCGTAGTGAGAAGGGAGTATGGGCTCTGCAGTTGGTAGAGCCACTGCCTTATGGCTTCAATGACCGACATTCGATCCCCACCTCCCCACCTTTGTGGAGTTGGTGCCCTCTCTCTATGACCACGTGGGATTTCCCCGGGTGCTCCGGTTTCTTGCCACATCCCAAAACATGCAAGATGGTAGCCTAGTTCCTGTTCCCCATCGTATGTAGGTGAGTGGTAGACACTGGGAGAAGGTGATGGGAATGTGGGAGCAATAACTTGGCAACAGTGTAGGATTAATGTAGATGGGCCTTGGTCGCCTGCAGGAACCAAATGGGCTGAATGCCCTGTTTCTGTGCTGTATGACTCTATAAAATCTGATTTTCCTACCATAATGCATAATCTCAGATTTTTTTCTGTCATGCCTTCCTAAAGAAAATGATTGTGACAGTAAGTGTTAGGCTATTCAGCTTGTCGTTACCCTTTCTTTGCATCCTTCCTTTTTGTGAATAGGAGTGTTACTCTGGCAATTTTCTCATCCATTGGTACATTATTGGGGTGGCCCAGCAACATAGCGGTCAGTATAACACTATTACAATGCTGTCAAAGTGGGTTCAATCCACCACAGGCTGTTAGGAGTTTTATATTCTTCCCGTGACCATGTGGGTTTCCTCTGAGTGCTCCAGTTTTTTTCCCACAGGCCAAAGATGCAAGGGATAACCATAAGATATTGGAGCAGAATTAGGCCACTTGGCTCATTGAGTCTGCTCCACCACTTCATCATGGCTGATCCATTTTGCCTCTCAGCCCCAATCTCCTGCCTTCTCCCCATATCCCTTCATGCTCTGCCTAATCAAGAATTTATCAATCCCTGTCTTAAATATAACCCAATGACTTGGCCTCCCAAGCTGCCTGTGGCAATGAATTCCACAGATTCACCACTCTTGGCTCAAGAAATTCCTCCTCATCTCCATTCTAAATGGGCATCCCTCTATACTGCGGCTGTGTCCTCTGGTCCTAGGCTCCCCCACCGTCCTCTCCAAGTCTACTCCATCGAGACCTTTCAACATTCGATGGGTTTCAATGAGATACCCCCTCATTCTTCTGAATTTCAGTGAGTGGAGGCCCAGAGCCATCAAACACTCTTCATATGAGAAGCCTTTCAATCCCAAAATCATTTTTGAGAATCTCCTTTGAATCCTCTTCAAAGTCAGCGCACCCTTTCTTAGATACGGGGCCCAAACTGCTCACAGTACTCCAAATGAGGCCACAGCAGTACCTTCCAGAGCCTTAAAATTACATTCTTACTTTTATATTCGAATCCTCTCAAAATGGATAGCTTGGTGGGTTAACTGGTCACAGGGGTGTAATTGGGCTGTGCGAGCTTGTCCGGTCGGGAAGACTCATCTCTCAATCTCTAAAATCTCCAAAATATTTGGATTATTGAAGGATTGTGAACAATGCATCCACTATCTCGGTTGCTATGTGTTTTACACATCCAGTAGCTCTGAGCTATCTCTGACCTGCGTTATTAATGGTGCCTTTATATGACCTGAGCGTTCCCTACCAACGTTTCCAGTGAGGTTAGTTTAAAATTGCTCTGTGGGATTTTTTTTTGTCTTACCTTCCTTGAAAGTGAACGGAAGCTGCTGTTGCTGACACTGAATTCTCCATCTTCCTTCATCTCATTCTGTTGGAGTAATGCTTCATTTATTTTTTGCAAGCAAAATCAGAAAGAGCAACATCAAATAGCGGAGAAGTTTGGACTTCTCAATAAACTGGGAGGGCTAACAGTGAGTGGATGTGCTTACCTTCGATGGAGACACAGGGGAATGCAGATCATAAACACAGGAGATTCTGCAGAGGCTGGAAATCCAGAGTCACACACACACACACACACACACACACACACACACGCACGCACGCGCACACACACACACACACACATACGCACACACACACACACACACACACACACGCACGCACGCACACACACACACACACACACACACACACACATACACACACACACGCATGCACGCACACACGCACGCACGCACGCACACACACGCACACACACACACACACACATACGCACACACACACACACACACACACGCACGCACGCACACACACACACACACACACACACACATACACACACACACGCATGCACGCACACACGCACGCACGCACGCACACACACGCACACACACACACACACACGCACACACACACACACATACACACACACACACACACACACACACACACACACACACACACACACAAAATACTGGAGGAGCTCGGGTCAGGCAGCATCTATAGAATGAACATACAGTTGACGTTTAAGGCCGAGATGCTTCTTCAGGTCTGAGAAGGTAGGGGGAAGACATCGCAATAAAAAGGTGGGGGAGGGAAAGGAAGGAGGCCAGCTAGAAAGTGATAATTGACAAATGCATTCACTTACTTACGTGAACTTAGCATTCCTCACAAAAGGTTTAGGTGAAGCCAGGTGGGGGTCAGAGATAGTCAAAGCCAGTGGACGTATAAGACACATGGCAACCGGGATAGTGGTTTCATTTGTCAACGGATGCATTTAGCATTAAAGATGAGGGAGTACAGTAAATTAGCTAAGACATTGGCTTCATCAGGACCTGATGAAGGGCCTCAGCCCAAAACACCAACCATGCATTCCATTTCTTGATGATTGACTTAACTGTACTCCAAGGGATGTTCAATAATCTGGAAATTTTCTTGTATCCATCTCCTGACTTGTGCTTTTCAATAACCTTGTCACAGAGTTGCTTGGAGTGTTCTTTTGTCTTCAAGGTGTAGTCTTTGCCAGGATACTGACTAATCAGCAGATACAGGTGTATTTTGACTACAACCAATTGAAACACCGAGACCTCACACAAGTTTATATATAGCTAGGACACCTTAACTAAATATGTGGCCTTTAAAGCCAATTGGCTGCACCCGTGGTGATTTGGTGTGTCATATTAATATTTATGCAATCATTTGCTTTGTATTTGTGGAGATCTGTTTTCACTTTGATGTGAGGGAGTCTGTTTCTGTTGATCAGATTTGAGAGGCACCAAGTCGGTCCATTGTGATTCAGTGTTGCAGATCAATGGGACATGAGAGCTTCCAAAGGCGAGGGGTGGGGGGGGGGTGAATGTTTTTATAGACACTATATATACAAGATCACTGAAATATTACTGAAATATTAAATACACAACAGCAGTAAATTATTTCGAAGCTGCATACTGAAGCAGTTGATTTTTACTAACAGTAATGACAATTTAATTGATATTGGCATAGCAGTGCAGTCATTTAGTTACTTTGGGGGCAAATGGGAACTTCCAACCCAACAAGAACATAAAGCTTTGCTGCAAGGCATGTACAACTTCATTACACTTGCTTCTTCATGATTACAACTCATGCTGCTGTGCTTACACCCAGGGTGAAGCCTAAAGCGAGACTAGCTTCAACCTCACTGTAAATAGGTAAAGCACAGGCGTGAACATAAACAGCTCATTCTCACAGTACTCACCAGCATTCAAATATGCAGAGGTGTAGTATTATACCTCCTATGTAGTGTTTCCCAAGGAATACTTACCTAGAGTGAAGATACTTCATATTAATATCAGTCTACTGTAACTCAGAGCAGATTTTTTAAAACAAACTAAATTAGTTTATTTAATTAACTGAATGTAAATGTTCTAGCTTCACAGCAGAATCTGAGCTCGTATCTCCGAAATTGTCAGCATGTGTGTTTCATCAGAGCCAACCGACATCAGAGGATGAAATAATTCGATAAGATATGTAACAAGGCTAACCCTTACATCTAGTTCATAATCTATACCTTCACAGTATGGTCCGGGTCAATTTTGACCCGGCCCAAGAATCTCCGCATAACAAGTGTCCATACCAAATTTTGAACCACAGATCTATTTAGAATGTATAAATAGCCTATCTGACATTAATGAATGGGTGATTACTGTAATCCTTAATTAATGTTTCAGAGTTGTAAAATCCATTTCAATTGATACAGGTCAAATTTGACCCGGAACAGCCTCAATGTACAAAAATTTGCAGCACCTGTACAAAAATATAAAATTTTTAAATATTTTCATTTTTGCGCATTTTCGGTCGCTTTGGGAAAAGTCATCAAATTTTAGCTTTAAAAATGGCATTTAGGGTGTTTTTACTGCTGTCAAATGTCAAACGGGTCGAATTTGACCCAAACAGTATGTAAGGGTTAAAATAGTAAAAACAATATATTTTGTCAGAAACATTTGGAATATGTTCAAGTGTTCACAATCTCATCATTGCCTTGCTTGGAAGAAATGCTTTAGATTCTGTGCTTTCAATATTTTTTATTATGATGGATTGAAAATCTGGGGGGCCATAGTTATATTCTTTATCTGTGCTTCCATTGACCTAGTAATTTATCTGAAAATAAGATCATAAGAAATAAGACCAGGGGTAATCCATATTGCCCTTTGAGCTCATTCCACCATCAATCAAGATCATGAGCAATCTTCTACTTAAATACTGTACCGTTTTCAGTACTCTCCTAATATCCCTTGATGCCCTTAATGATAGAAATCAATTGGTCTGTTTTGAATGAACACTTTGGCTGAACTTGTGGAGTAGGGACCTCCAAAGATTCATCCTCTGGGTGAAGACGTTTCACTTCACACCAACCCTAAACAGCCTCCTATTTTAGATTTCACATTCTAGGTATCTAGTCTGATAAGGCTTCTATAACGCTGTAAAATTTGACTAGATCTCCTCTCATTCATCTAAACACTAAAGAAACGAGTTCTGATCCACTTAATCACTCATCATCTACAAACCCACCACCTCTGGAACCAGTCTGCATAATCTTCACTGTACGTCCTCTGTAGGCAAGTATATCCTTTTTAGGTAAAGAAACCAAATTGTCCAGTATACTCTTTTCCATAGATACTGAATTCCTCCAGCGTTTTGTGTGTGTTGCATATATACTTTTTTCACTGCTTTCTTATACGTGCTATATGTGGCTTGTGCTGTGTATGACTGTTAGTACTATGTTTTGCACCTTGGCTCCAGAGGAACTCTGTTTTGTTTGACTGTATTCATGAATATTCATGTGTAAGGGAGTTTTGTCTTTATGTTACTTCGTAGGCAAATTAAAATGGCTTCTTTGTTATGTTATACTTGGGAATGCTTCTTTGTTATGTTAAACGCTGAGAAAGTCCTTCCCGCTAGCAGTTTGTTGAATCACGTTACTGATAAGAAGATGTAATGAACCAATTGGGATAGTTGTTATGTTTTTGGTGTATTTGAAGATACTGTATGCTCGGGGTTTGGGGGCAGAAGGCGGGAGAGCGAGACGGAGGATGGACGAGGTGCTGTGATGTCCGCTAATGGGGTCGGACCCCGAGGAGTGCATTTGGCGAGGAGATGGAGACGGACTCGTGTGGAGCGTCTGGTCGACCACCATTGTTGGTCCCAGGCGGCCGGTCGAGGTGGCCCGAGGGGTCGCAGGGTGAAGAAGAAGGGTCCTGAGCTCCAACTGTTTGTGCACGAAGAGATTGAACTTTGATAAGTGTCAGGAAGGTCTCAAAGCTCTACGCTTCTTTTTGGATTCCAGACCTAATCAGTTCCCCTCTACCACCACTCTGCTCCGTCTAGCGGAATTAGTCCTTACTCTTAATAATTCTCCTTTTGCTCCTCCCATTTCCTCCAAACTAAAGGTGTAGCTATGGGCACCCGTATGGGTCCTAGCTATGCCTGCCTTTTTGTTGGGTTTGTGGAACAATCTATGTTCCGTGCCTATTCTGGTATCTGTCCCCCACTTTTCCTTCGCTACATCGACGACTGCATTGGCGCTGCTTCCTGCACGCATGCAGAACTCGTTGACTTTATTAACTTTGCCTC